>NW_026291003.1:0-238289 GCF_023373465.1 Oncorhynchus keta | reverse complement strand
ACATAGAGGCTGTGTACTTGGGGGAAGAGGTGTGTGTTTGTAAATCTGTGACTAGCTCCACAGTTAGTATCACATTTTCATTTCATTTCATTACAGTACAACGGTTTGATTTGTTTGATCGTAGCTAGCTACATAGCCGTCTTTGTTTCAAAGATAATTGTGTAGTCTAGAGCGATTTCCTAGGTTAGCTAGCCAGCTATTGTCGTTCTTTAACGCAACGTAACGTAAACAACACTGCTAGCTAGCCAGCTAGCCCCGAATAGCAGCACTGTAGAAATTATTACACTCAACGGAACGACTTGATTAGTGTAGTGTCAACAACGCAGCTACTGCCAGCTAGCCTACTTTAGCAGTACTGTATCATTTTAATCATTTTAGTCAATAAGATTCTTGCTACGTAAGCCTAACTTTCTGAACATTCGAGACGTGTAGTCCGCTTGTCATTCCAATTTCCTTGCATTAGCGTAGCCTTTTCTGTAGCCTGTCAACTATGTGTCTGTCTATCCCTGTTCTCTCCTCTCTGCACAGACCATACAAACGCTCCACACACAGGTGGCCGCGACCACCCTAACCTGGTGGTCCCAGCGCGTACGACCCACGTGGAGTTCCAGGTCTCTGGTAGCCTCTGGAACTGCCAATCTGCGGCCAACAAGGCAGAGTTCATCTCAGCCTATGCCTCCCTCCAGTCCCTTGACTTCTTGGCACTGACGGAAACATGGATCACCACAGATAACACTGCCACTCCTACTGCTCTCTCCTCGTCCGCCCACGTGTTCTCGCACACCCCGAGAGCTTCTGGTCAGCGGGGTGGTGGCACCGGGATCCTCATCTCTCCCAAGTGGTCTTTCTCTCTTTTTCTCCCTTACCCATCTGTCTATTGCCTCCTTTGAATTCCATGCTGTCACAGTTACCAGCCCTTTCAAGCTTAACATCCTTATCATTTATCGCCTCCAGGTTCCTCGGAGAGTTCATCAATGAGCTTGATGCCTTGATAAGCTCCTTTCCTGAGGACGGCTCACCTCTCACAGTTCTGGGCGACTTTAACCTCCCCACGTCTACCTTTGACTCATTCCTCTCTGCCTCCTTCTTTCCACTCCTCTCCTCTTTGACCTCACCCTCTCACCTTCCCCCTACTCACAAGGCAGGCAATACGCTTGACCTCATCTTTACTAGATGCTGTTCTTCCACTAACCTCATTGCAACTCCTCCAAGTCTCCGACCACTACCTTGTATCCTTTTCCCTCTCGCTCTCATCCAACACTTCCCACACTGCCCCTACTCGGATGGTATCGCGCCGTCCCAACCTTCGCTCTCTCTCCCCCGCTACTCTCTCCTCTTCCATCCTATCTTCTCTTCCCTCTGCTCAAACTTTCTCCAACCTATCTCCTGATTCTGCCTCCTCAACCCTCCTCTCCTCCCTTACTGCATCCTTTGACTCCCTATGTCCCCTATCCTCCAGGCCGGCTCGGTCCTCCCCTCCCGCTCCGTGGCTCGACGACTCATTGCGAGCTCACAGAACAGGGCTCCGGGCAGCCGAGGCGGAAATGGAGGAAAAACTCGCCTCCCTGCGGACCTGGCATCCTTTCACTCCCTCCTCTCTACATTTTCCTCCTCTGTCTCTGCTGCTAAAGCCACTTTCTACCATTCTAAGTTCCAAGCATCTGCCTCTAACCCTAGGAAGCTCTTTGCCACCTTCTCCTCCCTCCTGAATCCTCCCCCCTCCCTCCTCCCCTCTCTGCAGATGACTTCGTCAACCATTTTGAAAAGAAGGTCGATGACATCCGATCCTCGTTTGCTAAGTCAAACGACACCGCTGGTTCTGCTCACACTGCCCTACCCTATGCTCTGACCTCTTTCTCCCTCTCTCTCCAGATGAAATCTCGCGTCTTGTGACGGCCGGCCGCCCAACAACCTGCCCGCTTGACCCTATCCCCTCCTCTCTTCTCCAGACCATTTCCGGAGACCTTCTCCCTTACCTCACCTCGCTCATCAACTCATCCCTGACCGCTGGCTACGTCCCTCCCGTCTTCAAGAGAGCGAGAGTTGCACCCCTTCTGAAAAAACCTACACTCGATCCCTCCGATGTCAACAACTACAGACCAGTATCCCTTCTCTCTTTTCTCTCCAAAACTCTTGAGCGTGCCGTCCTTGGCCAGCTCTACCGCTATCTCTCTCAGAATGACCTTCTTGATCCAAATCAGTCAGGTTTCAAGACTAGTCATTCAACTGAGACTGCTCTTCTCTGTATCACGGAGGCGCTCCGCACTGCTAAAGCTAACTCTCTCTCCTCTGCTCTCATCCTTCTAGACCTATCGGCTGCCTTCGATACTGTGAACCATCAGATCCTCCTCTCCACCCTCTCCGAGTTGGGCATCTCCGGCGCGCCCACGCTTGGATTGCGTCCTACCTGACAGGTCGCTCCTACCAGGTGGCGTGGCGAGAATCTGTCTCCTCACCACGCGCTCTCACCACTGGTGTCCCCCAGGGCTCTGTTCTAGGCCCTCTCTTATTCTCGCTATACACCAAGTCACTTGGCTCTGTCATAACCTCACATGGTCTCTCCTATCATTGCTATGCAGACGACACACAATTAATCTTCTCCTTCCCCCCTTCTGATGACCAGGTGGCGAATCGCATCTCTGCATGTCTGGCAGACATATCAGTGTGGATGACGGATCACCACCTCAAGCTGAACCTCAGCAAGACGGAGCTCCTCTTCCTCCCGGGGAAGGACTGCCCGTTCCATGATCTCGCCATCACGGTTGACAACTCCATTGTGTCCTCCTCCCAGAGCGCTAAGAACCTTGGCGTGATCCTGGACAACACCCTGACGTTCTCAACTAACATCAAGGCGGTGTCCCGTTCCTGTAGGTTCATGCTCTACAACATCCGCAGTACGACCCTGCCTCACACAGGAAGCGGCGCAGGTCCTAATCCAGGCACTTGTCATCTCCCGTCTTGATTACTGCAACTCGCTGTTGGCTGGGCTCCCTGCCTGTGCCATTAAACCCCCTACAACTCATCCAGAACGCCGCAGCCCGTCTGGTGTTCAACCTTCCCAAGTTCTCTCACGTCACCCCGCTCCTCCGCTCTCTCCACTGGCTTCCAGTTGAAGCTCGCATCCGCTACAAGACCATGGTGCTCGCCACGGAGCTGTGAGGGGAACGGCACCTCAGTACCTCCAGGCTCTGATCAGGCCCTACACCCAAACAAGGGCACTGCGTTCATCCACCTCTGGCCTGCTCGCCTCCCTACCACTGAGGAAGTACAGTTCCCGCTCAGCCCAGTCAAAACTGTTCGCTGCTCTGGCCCCCAATGGTGGAACAAACTCCCTCACGACGCCAGGACAGCGGAGTCAATCACCACCTTCCGGAGACACCTGAAACCCCACCTCTTCAAGGAATACCTAGGATAGGGTAAGTAAGGGTAGGTAATCCTTCTCCCCCAACAAGATTTAGATGCAAGTGGCTGTTCCACTGGTTGTCATAAGGTGTATGCACCAATTTGTAAGTCGCTCTGGATAAGAGCGTCTGCTAAATGACTTAAATGTAAATGTAAATGTAATGAACAGATAGGTGGGAGGGCATAGAGGCTGTGGTCAATTTATTAATGAACAGATAGGTGGGAGGACATAGAGGCTGTGGTCAATATATTAATGAACAGATAGGTGGGAGGGCATAGAGGCTGTGGTCAATATATTAATGAACAGATAGGTGGGAGGACATAGAGGCTGTTATTAATGAACAGATAGGTGGGAGGACATAGAGGCTGTGGTCAATATATTAATGAACAGATAGGTGGGAGGACATAGAGGCTGTTATTAATGAACAGATAGGTGGGAGGGCATAGAGGCTGTTATTAATGAACAGATAGGTGGGAGGACATAGAGGCTGTGGTCAATATATTAATGAACAGATAGGTGGGAGGACATAGAGGCTGTGGTCAATATATTAATGAACAGATAGGTGGGAGGACATAGAGGCTTTTATTAATGAACAGATAGGTGGGAGGACATAGAGGCTGTGGTCAATATATTAATGAACAGATAGGTGGGAGGACATAGAGGCTGTGGTCAATATATTAATGAACAGATAGGTGGGAGGACATAGAGGCTGTGGTCAATATATTAATGAACAGATAGGTGGGAGGGCATAGAGGCTGTGGTCAATATATTAATGAACAGATAGGTGGGAGGACATAGAGGCTGTTATTAATGAACAGATAGGTGGGAGGGCATAGAGGCTGTGGTCAATATATTAATGAACAGATAGGTGGGAGGACATAGAGGCTGTGGTCAATATATTAATGAACAGATAGGTGGGAGGACATAGAGGCTGTGGTCAATATATTAATGAACAGATAGGTGGGAGGGCATAGAGGCTGTGGTCAATATATTAATGAACAGATAGGTGGGAGGACATAGAGGCTGTGGTCAATATATTAATGAACAGATAGGTGGGAGGGTATAGAGGCTGTGGTCAATATATTAATGAACAGATAGGTGGGAGGACATAGAGGCTGTGGTCAATATATTAATGAACAGATAGGTGGGAGGGCATAGAGGCTGTGGTCAATATATTAATGAACAGATAGGTGGGAGGACATAGAGGCTGTGGTCAATATATTAATGAACAGATAGGTGGGAGGACATAGAGGCTTTTATATTAATGAACAGATAGGTGGGAGGACATAGAGGCTGTGGTCAATTTATTAATGAACTGTAGGTATCCATAGAGGCTGTTATTAATGGACAGATGTATTAATGAACAGATAGGTATCCTGGTCATTATTAATGTAGGTATCCTGGTGTTAATGTAGGTATCCTGGTATTAATGTAGGTATCCTGGTATGGTAATGTAGGTATCCTGGTATGGTTGGTTGGTTCTATGTACACTCCACTCTCCCAGACAGCTGGTTGGTTGGTTCTATGGTTGGTATCCTGGTCCCAGCCAGCTGGTTGGTTGGTTCTATGTACACTCCACTCTCCCAGACAGCTGGTTGGTTGGTTCTAGGCCAGCTGGTTGGTTGGTTCCCTGGTTGGTTGGTTCTATGTACCAGCTGGTTGGTTGGTTCTCCACTCTCCCAGCCAGCTGGTTGGTTGGTTCTATGTACAGCCAGCTGGTTGGTTGGTTCCACTCCACTTTCCCAGCCAGCTGGTTGGTTGGTTCTATGTACACTCCACTCTCCCAGCCAGCTGGTTGGTTGGTTCTATGTACACTCCACTCTCCCAGCCAGCTGGTTGGTTGGTTCACACAGAACATGAAACATTACATAATAGTTGGTTGACTCCACTCTCCCAGCCAGCTTGTATCAATCTGCTGGGGACTCGCGTGCTATTAAACTGTATCAATCTGCTGGGGACTTGCGTGCTATTAAACTGTATCAATCTGCTGGGGACTCGCGTGCTATTAAAATGTATCAATCTGCTGGGGACTCGCGTGCTATTAAAATGTATCAATCTGCTGGGGACTCGCGTGCTATTAAACTGTATCAATCTGCTGGGGACTCGCGTGCTATTAAACTGTATCAATCTGCTGGGGACTCGCGTGCTATTAAACTGTATCAATCTGCTGGGGACTCGCGTGATATTAAACTGTATCAATCTGCTGGGGACTCGCGTGCTATTAAACTGTATCAATCTGCGTACATGTTCGTAGATGTCACGGGGGGGAAAAAGGTACGATGGATACCTTCATTTGTTAAAAATGTATTGAACTCGATGCAGCTAAAGAAGGGATTATTGCTCTTCTTGAAGAAAGAAACCAATTTTGACCGAACGCTTTGATCCGAATAAGGGTTCTAAGAGACTCTAGGCATCTTTTAAATGCTTCCCTGTCAAAACATCCAATAGGATGGGACCTTCCTGGACTACGATCAGTTTCCACCACTGTACCCCTCTACTAGCTCCAACCAGGAAATGGCTGCTCGTTGTTCGACTCCAGGTGAAATGGGTGTCGGAACCAGAAATAAGGAGAAGGATCGTTCTCGGCGAGCGCCTGCCTGCCTTACCCTCGCGTCCGGGACTTAAGACTTTCAAAATCGCTTTGAGACCAGCTGTCTTCTGCCAGGGGGGTTCTCTCAGTAGATGTCCCTCCAGCTACTGTTCTAGTCAATCGACTGCCTGGGCACAGCCTGGACTAGAGGTCGGCAGATTATGATTTTTCAACGCCGATACCGATCAATCGGCCATTTTTTACATTTTTTTATTTTTTTTATTTAGTTGTGACAATGACAATTACAACAATACTGAATGAACACTTATTTTAACTTAATATAATACATCAATAAAATCAATTTAGCCTCAAATAAATAATGAAACATGTTCAATTCGGTTTAAATAATGTAAAAACAAAGTGTTGGAGAAGAAAGTAAAAGTGCAATATGTGCCATGTAAAAAAGCTAACGTTTAAGTTCCTTGCTCAGAACATGAGAACATATGAAAGCTGGTGGTTCCTTTTAACATGAGTCTTCAATATTTCCAGGTAAGAAGTTTTAGGTTGTAGTTATAATAGGAATTATAGGACTATTTCCCTCTATACCATTCGTATTTCATTAACCTTTGACTATTGGATATTCTTATAGGCACTTTAGTTTTGCCAGTGTAACAGTATAGCTTCCAAACATCATCTCACTCCTCCCTGGGCTCGAACCAGGAACACAATGACAACAGCCACCACATCGAAGCAGCGTTACCCATGCAGAGCAATGGGAACAACCACTCCAAGTCTCAGAGCGAGTGACGTTTGAAACGCTATTAGTGCGCACCCCGCTAACTAGCTAGCCATTTCACTTCGGTTACACCAGCCTCATCTCTGGAGTTGATAGGCTTGAAGTCATAAACAGCGCAATGCTTGACGCACAACGAAGAGCTGCTGGCAAAACGCACGAAAGTGCTGTTTGAATGAATGCTTACGAGCCTGCTGCTGCCTACCACCACTCAGTCAGATACTTGTATGCTTGTATGCTCAGTCAGATTATATGCAACGCAGGACACACTAGATAATATCTAGTAATATCATCAGCCATGTGTAGTTAACTAGTGATTATGATTGATTGATAGTTTTTTTATAAGATAAGTTTAATGCTAGCTAGCAACTTACCTTGGCTTACTACATTCGCGTAACAGGCAGTCTCCTTGTGGAGTGCAACGAGAGAGAGGCAGGTAGTTGTTGTGTTGGACTAGTTAACTGTAAGGTTGCAAGATTGGATCCCCCGAGCTGACAAGGTACAAATCTGTCATTCTGCCCCTGAACAAGGCAGTTAACCCAGCGTTCCTAGGCCGTCATTGAAAATAAGAATGTGTTCATAATTGACTTGCCTAGTTAAATAAAGATTAAATAAAGGTGTAAAACAAATATTTTATTTAAATATATAAATTAATATTTAAATAAATAAAAATATAAAAATAATTTTAAAAAATATCTGCAAAATCGGCGCCCAAAAAGATCTACAAATCCATTCCGATTAATCGGTCTCGAGTCTGTAATAGACGAGCGTCGGAGCCAGTGTAGTTAAAACCTAACAGAAAACAGAGGCTGTTCTTTAACCTGTTGTGTAGGGTGCAGTGTTTTGATATTTGGATGAGCCAGTGTAGTTAAAACCTAACAGAAAACAGAGGCTGTTCTTTAACCTGTTGTGTAGGGTGCAGTGTTTTGATATTTGGATGAGCCAGTGTAGTTAAAACCTAACAGAAAACAGAGGCTGTTCTTTAACCTGTTGAGTAGGGTGCAGTGTTTTGATATTTGGATGAGCCAGTGTAGTTAAAACCTAACAGAAAACAGAGGCTGTTCTTTAACCTGTTGTGTAGGGTGTGTCGGTCTCGAGTCTGTAATAGACGAGCGTCGGAGCCAGTGTAGTTAAAACCTAACAGAAAACAGAGGCTGTTCTTTAACCTGTTGTGTAGGGTGCAATGTTTTGATATTTGGATGAAATGCCCACATTCAACTGCCTGCTACTCCTCCCCAGATTATATTATTAGTTTGTATAAAAAACACTCTTTTTCCTTTGTGTAATGAAGAAGTAGCCCTGTTCAAAACAAGGATCACTTCATGTGTACTGTTTGATAGAGGTGCTACTCATCCCCAGAATATAAGATGTGTATATTATTTGTTTGGATAAAAAACACACTGAAGTTTTTAAAAGTGTTTGAATCATGTATGTGAGAACTTGTGTAACAGGCGAAACCCAGAGGACAAACCATTCAGAATAATTTTTTTTGAGGTCACTCTCTTTCCAATGGTGTTTCATTGGGAATCCAGATTTCTAAGGGACCTTCTTGCAGTTCCTATCGCTTCCACTGGATGTCACCAGTCTTTAGAAATTGGTTGAGGTTTTTCCTTTGTGTAATGAAGAAGTAGCCCTGTTCAAAACAAGGATCACTTCAAGTGTACTGTTTGATAGAGGTGCGTGACCAGAAAAGTAGCGTCAGTTTGTTTTCTTCCTGTATTGAACACAGATCATCCCGTCTTCAATTTGATCGATTATTTACTTTAAAAAATACCTAAAGTTGTATTACAAAAGTAGTTTGAAATGTTTTGGCAAAGTTTACTTTTGAGATATTGTTTTAGTCACGTTGCGCAAGTTGGAACCGTTTTTTTTCTGGATCAAACGCGCCAAATAAATGGACATTTTGGATATATATCGACGTAGTTAATCGAACAAAAGGACCATTTGTGATGTTTATGGGACATATTAGAGTGCCAACAAAAGAAGCTCATCAAAGGTAAGACATTAATTATATTTTTATTTCTGCGTTTTGTGTTGCGCCTGCAGGGTTGAAATATGCTTTCTCTCTTTGTTTAAGGAGGTGCTATCCTCAGATAATAGCATCGTTTGCTTTTTTTAAATCTGACATGCCAGGTGGATTAACAACAAGCTAAACTGTGTATTGCACTTGTGATTTCATGAAATGTAAATATTTTTAGTAATTTAATTTGAATTTGGCGCTCTGCAATTCAGCGGATGTTGATGAAAATGATCCTGGTAACGGGATGGGTGCGTCAAGGAGTTAATGGAAACCTCTCCAATAAAATCCAGATAGAATCAGGAATTCCCCAGGGCAGCTGTCTAGGCCCCTTACTTTTTTCAATCTTTACTAATGACAACATTTCAGTTATAATGCCAGTGTCCATTTATGTGGATGACTCAACACGTTAAACGAAATAAGATAGTCCTAAATATTTCAAAAAACTAAAAGCATTGTTTTTGGGATGAGTCATTTACTAAACCCTAATCTTAAAATTGAGCAAGTTGAGGAGACTAAACTACTTGGAGTAACCCTGGATTGTAAACTGTCATTGTCAAAACATGTTGATACAACTGTAGATAAGATGTAGAGAAGTCTGTCCATAAAAAGCTCTGCTCTGCCTTCTTGACAACACTATCAACAATGCAGGTCCTGCAGGCCCTAGTTTTGTCACACATTGACTACTGTTCAGTCGTGTGGACAGGTGCCACATAAAATAACTTAGGAAAATTGCAATTGGCTCAGAACAGGGCACCACGGCTGGCCCTTGGATATACACAGATATGCATGTCAATCTCTCCTGGCTCAAAGTGGAAGAGAGATTGACTTCATCACTACTATTTTTATTTATGAGAGGTATTGACATGTTGAATGCACCGACCTCACTGTCTAAACTTCAGGCACACAGCTCAGAGACACCCATGCATACCCTACAAGACATGCCACCAGAGGTCTCTTCACAGTCCCCAAGTCTAGGACAGACTACGGGAGGTACACAGTACTACATAGAACCATGACTACATGGAACTCTATTCCACATCAGGTAACTGATGCAAACAGTAGAATCAAAGAATATATAGAATCATAGAATCAGATTTAAAATGGGACTTTATTCCACATCAGGTAACTCATGCAAACAGTAGAATCAAAGAATATATAGAATCATAGAATCAGATTTAAAAGAAACAGATAAAAAAAATACAGAGACACAAACATTGACATGTCAAACCAACACACATTACATAACAGCACTATACACACAATGTGTTGTGAAATGGATGTTGTTTTATAGATTAACTCCCTTAATTTAGGAAGAGTCCATAATAAACCCCAGGAAGAAGTAGCTGCTGCCTTGGCAGGAACTAATGGGGATCCATAATAAACTCCAGGAAGAGTAGCTGCTGCCTTGGCAGGAACTAATGTGGATCCATAATAAACCCCAGGAAGAGTAGCTGCTGCCTTGGCAGGAACTAATGGGGATCCATAATAAACCCCAGGAAGAGTAGCTGCTGCCTTGGCAGGAACTAATGCGGATCCATAATAAACCCCAGGAAGAGTAGCTGCTGCCATGGCTGCTGCCAGCACAAAAACATCCTGTGGCGGACTGCCTATTGGCTGTGGTTTTTATTGGCTGTGGTTTTATTTCCTCTGGTTTTATTGGCTGTGGTTTTATTGGCTGTGGTTTTATTTCCTCTGGTTTTTATTGGCTGTGGTTTTATTGGCTGTGGTTTTTATTGGCTGTGGTTTTATTGGCTGTGGTTTTATTTCCTCTGGTTTTTATTGGCTGTTGTTTTATTGGCTGTGGTTTTATTTCCTCTGGTTTTATTGGCTGTGGTTTTTATTGGCTGTGGTTTTATTGGCTGTGGTTTTTATTGGCTGTGGTTTTATTGGCTGTGGTTTTTATTGGCTGTGGTTTTATTTCCTCTGGTTTTATTTCCTCTGGTTTTTATTGGCTGTGGTTTTATTGGCTGTGGTTTTATTGGCTGTGGTTTTATTTCCTCTGGTTTTTATTGGCTGTGGTTTTATTTCCTCTGGTTTTTATTGGCTGTGGTTTTATTGGCTGTGGTTTTTATTGGCTGTGGTTTTATTGGCTGTGGTTTAGCTGATAATCAGTAAAGCTGAAAATAAAATAATACCATTAGTAATACTGGTGACCTAAAGTCGTCTGGATCACTGCTGAAGGTTTCAACAACTGTAATAACACATTGTAAGACCAAAGTCATAGACATTACTACTAATGTGAAAAATGAAGACAAAATATGACTATTGTTCTTCACTTGACCATCTTATTGTTAGAAGACAGTTGTCAAAAAAAGTTTGTAAAAGCATTTAAACATTCACTACATTGACTGTCTTATTTTGTCGTTCACACAGGAGAGAGACGTGAGTGTTGTGGATCCTCTGGGGAGCCTCAACAACATCATGATGCTGACGAGGCTGAGAAGAGTCTCTCCAAATCAGAACACCTCAAGAAACCCCAGCGGAGATCCACAGGAAGAAACCTCACCACTGCTCTGACTGTGGGAAGAGTTTCACCTCTTCAACAGAACTTAAAATACACCACAGAATCCATACAGGAGAGAAACCTTATAGCTGCACTGACTGTTTGAAGAGATTTTCTCAACTAGGGAACCTGACAAAACACCAGTTGACACACACAGGAGAGAAGCCTTACCACTGCTCTGACTGTGAGAGGACCTTTTCAACATCACAGCGTTTAAAGCTGCACCAGCGAACGCACACTGGAGAGAAGCCTCACCACTGCTCAGACTGTGGGAAAAGCTTAACCTCCTCAAGTGAACTGATTATACACCAGAGAACACATACAGGAGAGAGGCCATATGGCTGTGATCAATGCGGGAAGCGATTCACTCAGTCATCAAACCTGACTGTCCACAAGAGAATACACACTGGAGAGAAGCCTTATCGCTGCTCCAACTGTGGATTGAGCTTTACTACCTCAAGCTATCTGATAACACACCAGAGAACACATACAGGAGAGAAGCCTTATAGCTGTGATCAATGTGGGAAGAGTTTTACTCAGCCAAGTCACCTGATTGTACACCAGAGAATACACACCGGAGAAAAACCTTACCACTGCTCCGACTGTGGGAAGGGTTTTGTTAGATCATCACATTTAAAATCTCACCAGAGAACACACACAGGAGAGAAGCCTCACCACTGCTCTGAATGTGGGAAGAGTTTTGCTTTATTAGACATACTGATAGTACATCAGAGAACCCACACTGGTGAAAAGCCTTACCACTGCCCAGACTGTGGGAAGAGATGTACTACCTCAAGTAACCTGATATCACACAAGAGAACCCACACCGGAGAGAAACCTTACCACTGCTCTGACTGCGGGACGAGTTGTTCTACCTCAAGCAACCTGGCAGTACACCAGAGAATACACACTGGAGAGAAGCCTTATGGCTGTGATCAGTGTGACAAGAGATACTCTCATTCAAGTTCTCTGATTAAACATCAGAAAATACACTCAGGAGATCCACAGAGTGTAGAATGACCTCCGCCAAGACCTGGGTAGTAGAACACAGAGTATAGAATGACCTGGGTAGTAGAACACAGAGTGTGGAATGACCTCCAACACCAGACCTGGGTAGTAGAACACAGAGTGTAGAATGATCTCCAACACCAGACCTGGGTGGTAGAACACAGAGTGTGGAATGATCTCCCAACACCAGACCTGGGTAGTAGAACACAGAGTGTAGAATGGTCTCCAACACCAGACCTGGGTAGTAGAACACAGAGTGTGGAATGATCTCCAACACCAGACCTGGGTAGTAGAACACAGAGTGTAGAATGATCTCCCAACACCAGACCTGGGTAGAAGAACACAGAGTGTAGAATGATCTCCAACACCAGACCTGGGTAGTAGAACACAGAGTGTAGAATGATCTCCAACACCAGACCTGGGTAGTAGAACACAGAGTGTAGAATGATCTCCAACACCAGACCTGGGTAGTAGAACACAGAGTGTAGAATGATCTCCAACACCAGACCTGGGTAGTAGAACACAGAGTGTAGAATGACCTGGGTAGTAGAACACAGAGTGTAGAATGACCTGGGTAGTAGAACACAGAGTGTAGAATGACCTGGGTAGTAGAACACAGAGTGTAGAATGATCTCCAACACCAGACCTGGGTAGTAGAACACAGAGTGTAGAATGATCTCCAACACCAGACCTGGGTAGTAGAACAGAGTGTAGAATGATCTCCAACACCAGACCTGGGTAGTAGAACACAGAGTGTAGAATGATCTCCAACACCAGACCTGGGTAGTAGAACACAGAGTGTAGAATGATCTCCAACACCAGACCTGGGTAGTAGAACACAGAGTGTAGAATGATCTCCAACACCAGACCTGGGTAGTAGAACAGAGTGTAGAATGATCTCCAACACCAGACCTGGGTAGTAGAACACAGAGTGTAGAATGATCTCCAACACCAGACCTGGGTATTAGAACACAGAGTGTAGAATGACCTGGGTAGTAGAACACAGAGTGTGGAATGATCTCAACACCAGACCTGGGTAGGAAAGGCCACTCTGTCATCTTGTAAAAAACATTTAGGAAGCTGTGGAAATTCATTTATTAATGTTAATATTAATTAAAACACGTTTATTCTCTTATACACCTTAATACTTCATATTTTCAATGTATAGTATGTGAGCTTATAACATAAAAATAATAAAAAATATTAAAATGTTTAAAGTATTGTTTTTTTTAAGTACTAATGTTACTTTCCCCACGAGCAAAATACTTAAATACATGTAATTCTGCTAAATACATGTAATTCTGTTAAATACATGTAATTCTGTTAAATACATGTAATTCTGCTAAATACATGTAATTCTGTTAAATACATGTAATTCTGTTAAATACATGTAATTCTGTTAAATACATGTAATTCTGCTAAATACATGTAATTCTGTTAAATACATGTAATTATGTCCTTGGAAACATTTAACTGAACTACTGGTGAATACCATTCATTCCTCTGGATGACATCACGGTATCCAGGAGTTTAATATATAAACATTTAACTGAACTACTGTTGAATACTATTCATTCCTCTGGATGACATCACGGTATCCAGGAGTTTAATATATAAACATTTAAACTGAACTACTGGTGAATACCATTCATTCCTCTGGATGACATCACGGTATCCAGGAGTTTAATATATAAACATTTAACTGAACTACTGGTGAATACCCATTCATTCCTCTGGATGACATCACGGTATCCAGGAGTTTAATATATAAACATTTAAACTGAACTACCGGTGAATACCATTCATTCCTCTGGATGACATCACGGTATCCAGGAGTTTAATATATAAACATTTAACTGAACTACTGGTGAATACCATTCATTCCTCTGGATGACATCACGGTATCCAGGAGTTTAATATATAAACATTTAAACTGAACTACTGTTGAATACCATTCATTCCTCTGGATGACATCACGGTATCCAGGAGTTTAATATATAAACATTTAAACTGAACTACTGGTGAATACCATTCATTCCTCTGGATGACATCACGGTATCCAGGAGTTTAATATATAAACATTTAAACTGAACTACCGGTGAATACCATTCATTCCTCTGGATGACATCACGGTATCCAGGAGTTTAATATATAAACATTTAAACTGAACTACCGGTGAATACCATTCATTCCTCTGGATGACATCACGGTATCCAGGAGTTTAATATATAAACATTTAAACTGAACTACCGGTGAATACCATTCATTCCTCTGGATGACATCACGGTATCCAGGAGTTTAATATATAAACATTTAAACTGAACTACTGGTGAATACCATTCATTCCTCTGGATGACATCACGGTATCCAGGAGTTTAATATATAAACATTTAAACTGAACTACTGGTGAATACCATTCATTCCTCTGGATGACATCACGGTATCCAGGAGTTTAATATATCAACATTTAAACTGAACTACTGGTGAATACCATTCATTCCTCTGGATGACATCACGGTATCCAGGAGTTTAATATATAAACATTTAAACTGAACTACTGGTGAATACCATTCATTCCTCTGGATGACATCACGGTATCCAGGAGTTTAATATATAAACATTTAAACTGAACTACTGGTGAATACCATTCATTCCTCTGGATGACATCACGGTATCCAGGAGTTTAATATATAAACATTTAACTGAACTACTGGTGAATACCATTCATTCCTCTGGATGACATCACGGTATCCAGGAGTTTAATATATAAACATTTAAACTGAACTACTGGTGAATACCATTCATTCCTCTGGATGACATCACGGTATCCAGGAGTTTAATATATAAACATTTAAACTGAACTACTGGTGAATACCATTCATTCCTCTGGATGACATCACGGTATCCAGGAGTTTAATATATAAACTGTTGGTCCTCAGTCTCATGGTACAGCGTAAAGTATTCACCCCCCCCATGGCATTTTTCCTATTTTGTTGCATTACAACCTGTAATTTAAATTGATTTTTATTTTTATTTCATGTAATGTACACAAAATAGTCCAAATTGGTGAAGTGAAATTAAAAAATATATTTATTTCAATAAATTATTTCAACATTTTTTTTAAAAAACTGAATAGTGGTGTGTGCATATGTGTTCACCCCCTTTGCTATGAAGCCCTTAAATAAGATCTGGTGCAACCAATTACCTTCAGAAGTCACATAATTAGTTAGATTATACACAGGTAGACTTTATTTAAGTGTAACATGATCTCAGTATATATATACACCTGTTCTGAAAGGCCCCAGAGTCTGCAACACCACCAAGCAAGCGACACCATGAAGACAAAGGAGCTCTCCCAACAGGTCAGGGACAAAGTTGTGGAGAAGTACAGGTCAGGGTTGGGTTATAAAAAATATCAGAAACTTTGAACATCCCATTATTATTATTATTATTAAAAAATGTTAAGAATATGGAACCACAACAAATCTGCCAAGAGAGGGCCGCCCACCAAAACTCGCGGACCAGGCAAGGAGGACATTAATCAGAGAGGCAATAAAGAGACCAAAGATAACCCTGAAGGAGGTGAAGAGCTCCACAGCGGAGATTGGAGTATCTGTCCGTAGGACCACTTTAAGCCGTGCAATCCCCAGAGCTGGGCTTTATGGAAGAGTGGCCAGAAAAAAAACAATTTCTTAAAGAAAAAAGTAAGCAATCATGTTTGGTGTTCACAAAAGGGCATGTGGGAAACTCCCAAAACATATGGAAGAAGGTACTCTGGTCAGATGAGACTCAAATTGGGCTTTTTGGCCATCAAGAAAAACGCTATGTCTGGCGCAAACCCAACACCTCTCATCACCCCAAGAATACCATCCCCACAGTGAAGCATAGTGGTGGCAGCATCATGCTGATGTTTTCTATTGGCAGGGACTGGGAAACTGGTCAGAAGTTGAAGGAATGATGGATGGCGCTAAATACAGGGTAATTCTTGAGGGGAAACCTGTTTCAGTCTTCCAGAGATTTGAGACTGGGACAGAGCTTCACCTTCCAGCAGGACAATGACCCTAGGCATACTGCTAAAGCAACACTTGAGTGGTTTAAGGGGAAACATTTAAATGTATTGGAATGGCCTAGTCAAAGCCCAGACCTCAATCCAATTGAGAATCTGTGGTATTACCTAAAGAAGGTGGCTCTACAAAGTATTGACTTTGGGGGGAGGTGAATAGTTATGCTCAACTCTTCAGTTGTTTTGCCTTATTTCTTGTTTGTTTCACAATAAAAAATATATTTTGAATCTTCAAAGTGTTGTGTTAGTGGTCCTTCTGTGGCTCAGTTGGTAGAGCATGGCACTTGTAACACCAGGGTAGTGGGTTCGATTCCCGGGACCACCCATACGTAGAATGTATGCACACATGACTGTAAGTCGCTTTGGATAAAAGCATCAGCTAAATGGCATATATTATTATTATTATTATACAATACCCTACTACAATGTTCACCTTCCAGCAGGACAATGACCCTAAGCATACTGCTAAAGCAACACTTGAGTGGTTTAAGGGGAAACATTTACATGTCTTGAATTTGAGACTGGGACGGAGGTTCACCTTAGGCAGTAGGCATGTTGTGTTAATCAAGTGATACAATCCCCCAAAATATATTTTTAATTCCAGGTTGAAAGGCAACAAAATAGGAAAAATGCCAAGGGGGGTCAATACTTTCGCAGAGCCACTGTAGCTTGTATCTTATCTCATGATATCAACTGAATAATGTTGAATGTTTCTGTCAATGTTTATTTTGTTTTTCATCAATAAACTGATTGATTTATAGATTCATGATTTTTTTTAGGGGGGGGGGTGAAATCAACCTCACGTCTTGTTGGGGGTATATGTAATGGTGTTTTTATTAGGTCTCATTGGTTGACCTTTTCTGTCTCTGTTCACTGCTAAAACACTTTTTCCCACTTTTAGAGAGAGGGTGAACCTACTCGCTGAGCATCTGCTAAATGACTTCATTGTAAAATGAGGGAGATGAGAAACAAGAAGAGGTTAGATTGAGGACTATGTGGTAAATGGGGGAGATTGAGGACTATATGGTAAATGGGGAGGGGAGATGAGAAACAGGAAGAGGTTAGATTGAGGCCTATATGGTAAATGGGGGAGGGGAGATGAGAAACAGGAAGAGGTTAGATTGAGGACTATATAGTAAATGGGGGAGGGGAGATGAGAAACAGGAAGAGGTTAGATTGAGGACTAGATGGTAAATGGGGGAGGGGAGATGAGAAACAGGAAGAGGTTAGATTGAGGACTAGATGGTAAATGGGGAGGGAGATGAGAAACAGGAAGAGGTTAGATTGAGGCCTATATGGTAAATGGGGGAGGGGAGATGAGAAACAGGAAGAGGTTAGATTGAGGCCTATATGGTAAATGGGGGAGGGGAGATGAGAAACAGGAAGAGGTTAGATTGAGGACTATATAGTAAATGGGGAAGGGGAGATGAGAAACAGGAAGAGGTTAGATTGAGGACTATATAGTAAATGGGGGAGGGGAGAAACAGAAAGAGGTTAGATTGAGGACTAGATGGTAAATGGGGGAGGGGAGATGAGAAACAGGAAGAGGTTAGATTGAGGCCTATATGGTAAATGGGGGAGTGGAGATGAGACACAGAAAGAGGTTAGAATGAGGACTAGATGGTAAATGGAGTGGGGAGGTAAGACACAGGAAGAGGTTAGAATGAGGACTAGATGGTAAATGGAGTGGGGAGGTAAGACACAGGAAGAGGTTAGATTGAGGACTAGATGGTAAATGGGGGAGGGGAGATGAGAAACAGGAAGAGGTTAGATTGAGGACTAGATGGTAAATGGGGGGGAGGTAAGACACAGGAAGAGGTTAGAATGAGGACTAGATGGTAAATGGAGGGGAGGTAAGACACAGGAAGAGGTTAGATTGAGGACTAGATGGTAAATGGGGGAGGGGATGAGAAACAGGAAGAGGTTAGATTGAGGACTAGATGGTAAATGGGGAGGGAGAAACAGGAAGAGGTTAGAATGAGAAATGGTAAATGGGGGGGGAGGGAGAAACAGGAAGAGGTTAGATTGAGGCCTATATGGTAAATGGGGGAGGGGAGATGAGAAACAGGAAGAGGTTAGATTGAGGCCTATATGGTAAATGGGGGAGGGGAGATGAGAAACAGGAAGAGGTTAGATTGAGGACTATATAGTAAATGGGGGAGGGGAGATGAGAAACAGGAAGAGGTTAGATTGAGGCCTATATGGTAAATGGGGGAGGGGAGAAACAGGAAGAGGTTAGATTGAGGACTATATAGTAAATGGGGGAGGGGAGATGAGAAACAGAAAGAGGTTAGAATGAGGACTAGATGGTAAATGGGGGAGGGGAGATGAAAAACAGGAAGAGGTTAGATTGAGAGTTAGATGATAAATGGACATTGCCTTCTCACTGCCCACTAAGCACTAATCTTTTTTTAAACTACAAAACATTGAAAAAAGCCGCCATTTTAATGTTGATGTTCTGTGAATGATTACCATGAAGTTGAAGCATTTTATCAATGTCCCTTTCAGGCTAAAAAAAAACGAAAGGGGGGTGGATGGTCAGGGTGGTTAGTCAGGGTGGTTGGTCAGGGTGGATGGTCAGGGTGGTGGTCAGGTGGACTCAGGGTGGATGGTCAGGGTGGTTGGTCAGGGTGGTTGGTCAGGTGGTTGGTCAGGGGAGTGGAAACAGGGTGGATGGTCAGGGATGGTGGGGGAGGGTGGGTGGTCAGGGTGGGTGGTCAGGGTGGTGGTCAGGGTGGGGAGGGTCAGGGTGTGGTCAGGGTGGTCAGGTGGGTGGTCAGGGTGGGTGGTCAGGGTGGATGGTCAGGGTGGATGGTCAGGGTGGTTGGTCAGGGTGGATGGTCAGGTGGTTGGTCAGGGTGGATGGTCAGGGTGGATGGTCAAGGGTGGGTGGTCAGGTGGTTGGTCAGGGTGGGTTGGTCAGGTGGTTGGTCAGGGTGGTGGGTGGTCAGGGTGGATGGTCAGGTCAGGGTGATGGTCAGGGTGGATGGTCAATGTGGTGGTCAGGGTGGTGGTCAGGGTGGGTGGTCAGGGTGGATGGTCAGGGTGGATGGTCAGGGTGGATGGTCAGGGTGGATGGTCAGGGTGGTGGTCAGGGTGGATGGTCAGGGTGGATGGTCAGGGTGGTTGGTCAGGGTGGGTGGTCAGGTGGTTGGTCAGGGTGGATGGTCAGGGTGGGTGGTCAGGTGGTTGGTCAGGGTGGATGGTCAGGTGGTCAGGTGGATGGTCAGGTGGCTGGTCAGGGTGGATGGTCAGGGTGGTGGTCAGGTGGGTGGTCAGGGTGGTTGGTCAGGTGGGTGGTCAGGGTGGTGGTCAGGGTGGATGGTCAGGTGGGATGGTCAGGTGGATGGTCAGGGTGGATGGTCAGGGTGGTTGGTCAGGGTGGATGGTCAGGGTGGTTGGTCAGGGTGGTGGTCAGGGTGGATGGTCAGGTGGATGGTCAGGTGGTTGGTCAGGGTGGGTGGTCAGGGTGGATGGTCAGGTGGATGGTCAGGGTGGTGGTGGTGGTTGGTCAGGGTGGATGGTCAGGGTGGATGGTCAGGGTGGATGGTCAGGTGGATGGTCAGGTGGGTCAGGGTGGTGGTCAGGTGGGTGGTCAGGGTGGTTGGTCAGGTGGTTGGTCAGGGTGGGTGGTCAGGGTGGATGGTCAGGTGGTGGTCAGGGTGGGTGGTCAGGGTGGTTGGTCAGGGTGGTGGTCAGGGTGGATGGTCAGGGTGGGTGGTCAGGTGGTTGGTCAGGGTGGATGGTCAGGGTGGTGGTCAGGTGGATGGTCAGGGTGGTTGGTCAGGTGGATGGTCAGGTGGATGGTCAGGGTGGTTTGGTCAGGGTGGATGGTCAGGTGGGTGGTCAGGGTGGATGGTCAGGGTGGATGGTCATGGGGGGATGGTCAGGGTGGATGGTCAGGGTGGATGGTCAGGGTGGATGGATCAGGGGTGGTCAGGGTGGATGGTCAGGGTGGGTGGTCAGGGTGGGTGGTCAGGGTGGTTGGTCAGGGTGGATGGTCAGGGTGGATGGTCAGGGTGGATGGTCATGGTGGTCAGGGTGGGTGGTCAGGGTGGATGGTCAGGGTGGATGGTCAGGGTGGTTGGTCAGGGTGGTTGGTCAGGGTGGATGGTCATGGTGGTCAGGGTGGGTGGTCAGGGTGGATGGTCAGGATGGATGGTCAGGGTGGTTGGTCAGGGTGGATGGTCAGGGTGGTCAGTGGTCAGGTGGGTGGTCAGGGTGGTTGGTCAGGGTGGATGGTCAGGGTGGATGGTCAGGTGGATGGTGGGTCAGGGTGGATGGTCAGGGTGGTGGTCAGGGTGGTGGTCAGGGTGGATGGTCAGGGTGGATGGTCAGGGTGGATGGTCAGGGTGGTGGTGGTCAGGGTGGATGGTCAGGGTGGTGGTCAGGGTGGATGGTCAGGTCAGGGTGGATGGTCAGGGTGGATGGTCAGGTGGTTGGTCAGGGTGGATGGTCAGGGTGGTGGTCAGGTGGATGGTCAGGGTGGATGGTCAGGGTGGATGGTCAGGTGGGTGGTCAGGTGGATGGTCAGGTGGATGGTCAGGGTGGATGGTCAGGGTGGATGGTCAGGGGTGGATGGTCAGGGTGGATGGTCAGGGTGGATGGTCAGGGTGGATGGTCAGGGTGGTGGTCAGGGTGGATGGTCAGGGTGGATGGTCAGGTGTTTGGTCAGGGTGGATGGTCAGGTGGTCAGGGTGGATGGTCAGGGTGGATGGTCAGGGTGGATGGTCAGGGTGGTGGTCAGGGTGGTCAGGGTGGATGGTCAGGGTGGGTCAGGGTGGATGGTCAGGGTGGATGGTCAGGGTGGATGGTCAGGGTGGATGGTCAGGGTGGATGGTCAGGGTGGTGGTCAGGGTCAGGGTGGATGGTCAGGGTGGATGGTCAGGTGTTTGGTCATGGTCAGGGTGGATGGTCAGGGTGGTGGTCAGGGTGGATGGTCAGGGTGGTGGTCAGGTGGTCAGGGTGGATGGTCAGGGTGGATGGTCAGGTGGATGGTCAGGGTGGGTTGGTCAGGGTGGTTGGTCAGGGTGGGCTGGTCAGGGTGGATGGTCAGGGTGTGGTCAGGGTGGATCAGGGTGGGTGGTCAGGGGATGGGTCAGGGTGGATGGTCAGGGTGGTGGTCAGGGTGGGGTCAGGGTGGATGGTCAGGGTGGATGGTCAGGGTGGTTGGTCAGGGTGGTGGTCAGGGTGGTTGGTCAGGTCAGGGTGGATGGTCAGGGTGGTTGGTCAGGGTGGATGGTCAGGGTGGATGGTCAGGGTGGATGGTCAGGGTGTTTGGTCAGGGTGGTGGTCAGGGTGGTTGGTCAGGGTGGTGGATGGTCAGGGTGGATGGTCAGGGTGGATGGTCAGGGTGGATGGTCAGGGTGGATGGTCAGGGTGGATGGTCAGGGTCAGGGTGGATGGTCAGGGTGTGGTCATGGTCAGGGTGGATGGTCAGGGTGGATGGTCAGGGTGGATGGTCAGGGTGGATGGTCAGGGTGGTTGGTCAGGGTGGATGGTCAGGGTGGATGGTCAGGGTGGATGGTCAGGGTGGATGGTCAGGGTGGATGGTCAGGGTGGTGGTCAGGGTGGATGGTCAGGTGGATGGTCAGGGTGGATGGTCAGGTGGTGGTCAGGGTGGTTGGTCAGGGTGGATGGTCAGGGTGGATGGTCAGGGTGGTTGGTCAGGGTGGATGGTCAGGGTGGATGGTCAGGGTGGATGGTCAGGTGGATGGTCAGGGTGGTGGTCAGGGTGGATGGTCAGGTGTTGGTCAGGGTGGTCATGGTCAGGGTGGATGGTCAGGTGTGGATGGTCAGGGTGGATGGTCAGGTGGATGGTCAGGGTGGATGGTCAGGGTGGATGGTCAGGGTGATGGTCAGGGTGGATGGTCAGGGTGTTTGGTCAGGGTGGTCAGGTGGTCAGGGTGGATGGTCAGGGTGGATGGTCAGGGTGGTGGTCAGGGTGGTTGGTCAGGGTCAGGTGGATGGTCAGGGTGGATGGTCAGGGTGGATGGTCAGGGTGGATGGTCAGGGTGGATGGTCAGGGTGGATGGTCAGGGTGGATGGTCAGGGTTGGATGGTCAGGGTGGATGGTCAGGGTGGATGGTCAGGGTGGGTGGATGGTCAGGGTGGATGGTCAGGGTGGATGGTCAGGGTGGATGGTCAGGGTGGATGGTCAGGGTGGATGGTCAGGGTGGATGGTCAGGGTGGATGGTCAGGGTGGATGGTCAGGGTGGATGGTCAGGTGGATGGTCAGGGTGGATGGTCAGGGTGGATGGTCAGGGTGGATGGTCAGGGTGGATGGTCAGGGTGGATGGTCAGGGTGGTCAGGGTGGATGGTCAGGGTGGATGGTCAGGGTGGTTGGTCAGGGTGGATGGTCAGGGTGGATGGTCAGGGTGGATGGTCAGGGTGGATGGTCAGGGTGGATGGTCAGGGTGGATGGTCAGGGTGGATGGTCAGGGTGGATGGTCAGGGTGGATGGTCAGGGTGGATGGTCAGGGTGGATGGTCAGGGTGGTGGTCAGGGTGGTTGGTCAGGGTGGATGGTCAGGGTGGATGGTCAGGGTGGATGGTCAGGGTGGATGGTCAGGGTGGTGGATGGTCAGGGTGGATGGTCAGGGTGGATGGTCAGGGTGGTTGGTCAGGGTGGATGGTCAGGGTGGATGGTCAGGGTGTGGTCAGGGTGGTGGTCAGGGTGGATGGTCAGGGTGGATGGTCAGGGTGGATGGTCAGGGTGGATGGTCAGGTGTGGGTGGATGGTCAGGGTGGTGGTCAGGGTGGATGGTCAGGGTGGTGGTCAGGGTGGATGGTCAGGTGGATGGTCAGGTGTTTGGTCAGGTGGTTGGTCAGGGTGGATGGTGGATGGTCAGGGTGGATGGTCAGGGTGGATGGTCAGGGTGGTTGGTCAGGGTGGATGGTCAGGGTGGATGGTCAGGGTGGATGGTCAGGTGGATGGTCAGGTGGTCAGGGTGGATGGTCAGGGTGGATGGTCAGGGTGGTTTGTCAGGGTGGATGGTCAGGGTGGATGGTCAGGGTCAGGGTGGATGGTCAGGTGGATGGTCAGGGTGGTGGTCAGGGTGGGTGGATGGTCAGGGTGGATGGTCAGGGTGGATGGTCAGGGTGGATGGTCAGGGTGGTGGTTGGTCAGGGTGGATGGTCAGGTGGGTCAGGGTGGATGGTCAGGTGGTTGGTCAGGGTGGATGGTCAGGGTGGATGGTGGATGGTCAGGGTGGATGGTCAGGGTGGATGGTCAGGGTGGATGGTCAGGGTGGATGGTCAGGGTGTTTGGTCAGGGTGGATGGTCAGGGTGTGGTCAGGGTGGATGGTCAGGGTGGATGGTCAGGGTGGATGGTCAGGGTGGATGGTCAGGTGGATGGTCAGGGTGGATGGTCAGGGTGGTGGTCAGGGTGGATGGTCAGGGTGGATGGTCAGGTGGATGGTCAGGGTGGATGGTCAGGGTGGATGGTCAGGTGGATGGTCAGGGTGGATGGTCAGGTGGTTGGTCAGGGTGATGGTCAGGGTGGTCAGGGTGGATGGTCAGGGTGGATGGTCAGGGTGGTTGGTCAGGGTGGATGGTCAGGGTGGTTGGTCAGGGTGGTTGGTCAGGGTGGATGGTCAGGGTAGATGGTCAGGGGATGGTCAGGGTGGATGGTCAGGTGGATGGTCAGGGTGGATGGTCAGGGTGGTGGTCAGGGTGGATGGTCAGGTGGTTTGGTCAGGGTGGATGGTCAGGGGTGGATGGTCAGGTGGATGGTCAGGTGGATGGTCAGGGTGGATGGTCAGGTGGTTGGTCAGGGTGGTGGTCAGGGTGGATGGTCAGGGGTGGATGGTCAGGTGGATGGTCAGGTGGTTGGTCAGGTGGATGGTCAGGGTGGTGGTCAGGTGGATGGTCAGGTGGATGGTCAGGGTGGATGGTCAGGGTGGATGGTCAGGGTGGATGGTCAGGGTGGTTGGTGGTCAGGGTGGTTGGTCAGGGTGGATGGTCAGGGTGGATGGTCAGGGTGGATGGTCAGGGTGTTTGGTCAGGGTGGATGGTCAGGTGGATGGTCAGGTCAGGGTCAGGGTGGATGGTCAGGGTGGATGGTCAGGGTGGATGGTCAGGGTGGATGGTCAGGGTGGATGGTCAGGTGGTGGTCAGGTGGATGGTCAGGGTGGTGGTCAGGGTGGATGGTCAGGGTGGATGGTCAGGGTGGATGGTCAGGGTGGATGGTCAGGGTGGATGGTCAGGGTGGATGGTCAGGGTGGATGGTTTGGTCAGGGTGGATGGTCAGGGTGGATGGTCAGGTGGATGGTCAGGGTGGATGGTCAGGGTGGTTGGTCAGGGTGGATGGTCAGGGTGGATGGTCAGGGTGGATGGTCAGGGTGGATGGTCAGGTGGATGGTCAGGTGGATGGTCAGGGTGGATGGTCAGGGTGGATGGTCAGGGTGGTGGTCAGGTGGATGGTCAGGGTGGATGGTCAGGTGGGTGGTCAGGTGGTGGTCAGGGTGGTTGGTCATGGTCAGGGTGGATGGTCAGGGTGGTTGGTCAGGGTGGATGGTCAGGTGGTCAGGGGGTCAGGGTGGATGGTCAGGTGGATGGTCAGGGTGGATGGTCAGGGTGGATGGTCAGGGTGGATGGTCAGGTGGTTTGGTCAGGGTGGATGGTCAGGGTGGTTGGTCAGGGTGGATGGTCAGGGTGGTTGGTCAGGGTGGATGGTCAGGGTGGATGGTCAGGGTGGATGGTCAGGGTGGATGGTCAGGTGGATGGTCAGGTGGATGGTCAGGGTGGTGGTCAGGTGGATGGTCAGGTGGATGGTCAGGGTGGATGGTCAGGGTGGATGGTCAGGGTGGATGGTCAGGTGGTTGGTCAGGGTGGATGGTCAGGGTGGATGGTCAGGGTGGATGGTCAGGGTGGATGGTCAGGGTGGTTGGTCAGGGTGGATGGTCAGGGTGGATGGTCAGGGTTTGGGTCAGGTGGATGGTCAGGGTGGATGGTCAGGGTGGATGGTCAGGTGGATGGTCAGGTGTTGGTCAGGGTGGATGGTCAGGTGGATGGTCAGGTGGATGGTCAGGTGGTTGGTCAGGGTGGTGGTCAGGGTGGATGGTCAGGTGGATGGTCAGGTGGGGTGATGGTCAGGGTGGATGGTCAGGGTCAGGGTGGATGGTCAGGGTGGATGGTCAGGGTGGATGGTCAGGGTGGATGGTCAGGGATGGTCAGGTGGATGGTCAGGGTGGATGGTCAGGGTGGATGGTCAGGGTGGATGGTCAGGGTGGTTGGTCAGGTGGATGGTCAGGTGGATGGTCAGGGTGTGGATGGTCAGGGTGGATGGTCAGGTGGATGGTCAGGGTGGATGGTCAGGGTGGATGGTCAGGGGATGGTCAGGGTGGATGGTCAGGGTGGATGGTCAGGTGGATGGTCAGGGTGGATGGTCAGGGTGGATGGTCAGGGTGGATGGTCAGGTGGATGGTCAGGGTGGGATGGTCAGGTGGATGGTCAGGTGTGGGTGGATGGTCAGGGTGGATGGTCAGGGTGGATGGTCAGGGTGGTTGGTCAGGGTGGATGGTCAGGTGGATGGTCATGGTCAGGTGGTGGTGGATGGTCAGGTGGATGGTCAGGTGGATGGTCAGGTGTTTGGTCAGGGTGGATGGTCAGGTGGATGGTCATGGTGTTTGGTCAGGGTAGATGGTCAGGGTGGATGGTCAGGGTGGATGGTCAGGGTGGATGGTCAGGGTGGTGGTCAGGTGGTCAGGGTGTTTGGTCAGGGTGGATGGTCAGGGTGGATGGTCAGGGTGGATGGTCAGGGTGGATGGTCAGGGTGGATGGTCAGGTGGATGGTCAGGTGTTTGGTCAGGGTGGATGGTCAGGGTGGATGGTCAGGGTCAGGGTGGATGGTCAGGGTGGATGGTCAGGGTGGTTGGTCAGGTGGATGGTCAGGGTGGATGGTCAGGGTGGATGGTCATGGTGGTTTGGTCAGGGTGGTTGATGGTCAGGGTGGATGGTCAGGTCAGGGTGGATGGTCAGGTGTGGTCAGGGTGGATGGTCAGGGTGGATGGTCAGGTGGATGGTCAGGGTGGATGGTCAGGGTGGTTGGTCAGGGTGGATGGTCAGGGTGGATGGTCAGGGTGTTTGGTCAGGGTGATGGTCAGGGTGGATGGTCAGGTCAGGGTGGATGGTCAGGGTGGATGGTCAGGGTGGATGGTCAGGGTGGATGGTCAGGTGGATGGTCAGGGTGGTGGTCAGGTGGATGGTCAGGGTGGATGGTCAGGGTGGATGGTCAGGGTGGATGGTCAGGGTGGATGGTCAGGGTGGATGGTCAGGGTGGATGGTCAGGTGGATGGTCAGGGTGGGTGGTCAGGGTGGATGGTCAGGTGGATGGTCAGGGTGGATGGTCATGGTGGTCAGGTGGATGGTCAGGGTGGATGGTCAGGGTGGATGGTCAGGGTGGTGGTCAGGTGGATGGTCAGGGTGGTTGGTCAGGGTGTTGGGATGGTCAGGGTGGTGGTCAGGGTGGATGGTCAGGGTGGATGGTCAGGTGGATGGTCAGGTGGATGGTCAGGGTGGATGGTCAGGTGGATGGTCAGGTGGATGGTCAGGTGGTTGGTCAGGGTGGATGGTCAGGGGATGGTCATGGTCAGGGTGGATGGTCAGGGTGGATGGTCAGGGTGGATGGTCAGGGTGGATGGTCAGGGTGGATGGTCAGGGTGGTCAGGGTGGATGGTCAGGGTGGTTGGTCAGGTGGATGGTCAGGTGGATGGTCAGGGTGGATGGTCAGGGTGGGTCAGGGTGGTCAGGGTGGTGGATGGTCAGGGTGGAGGGTCAGGTGGATGGTCAGGGTGGATGGTCAGGGTGGATGGTCAGGGTGGATGGTCAGGGTGGATGGTCAGGGTGGTTGGTCAGGTGGTCAGGGTGGTCAGGGTGGATGGTCAGGGGATGGTCAGGTGGTTGGTCAGGTGGTTGGTCAGGGTGGATGGTCAGGTGGTTGGTCAGGTGGATGGTCAGGGTGGTTGGTCAGGGTGGATGGTCAGGATGGTCAGGGGTGGATGGTCAGGGTGGATGGTCAGGGTGGATGGTCAGGGTGGATGGTCAGGTGGATGGTCAGGGTGGTTGGTCAGGGTGGATGGTCAGGGTGGATGGTCAGGTGGTTGGTCAGGGTGGATGGTCAGGGTGGATGGTCAGGTGGATGGTCAGGGTGGATGGTCAGGGTGGATGGTCAGGGTGGATGGTCAGGGTGGTCAGGGTGGTGGTCAGGGTGGATGGTCAGGGTGGATGGTCAGGGTGGATGGTCAGGTGGGTTGGTCAGGGTGGATGGTCAGGGTGGATGGTCAGGTGGTCAGGGTGGATGGTCAGGGTGGTTGGTCAGGGTGGATGGTCAGGGTGGATGGTCAGGGTGGATGGTCAGGGTGGTCAGGGTGGTGGTCAGGGTGGATGGTCAGGGTGGATGGTCAGGGTGGATGGTCAGGGTGGATGGTCAGGGTGGTTGGTCAGGGTGGATGGTCAGGGTGGATGGTCAGGTGGATGGTCAGGGTGGATGGTCAGGGTGGATGGTCAGGTGTGGTCAGGTCAGGGTGGATGGTCAGGGTGGATGGTCATGGTGGTCAGGGTAGATGGTCAGGGTGGATGGTCAGGGTGGATGGTCATGGTTGGTCAGGGTGGGTGGTCAGGGTGGATGGTCAGGGTGGATGGTCAGGTGGATGGTCAGGGTGGATGGTCAGGGTGGATGGTCAGGGTGGATGGTCAGGGTGGATGGTCAGGGTGGATGGTCAGGGTGGTTGGTCAGGGTGGATGGTCAGGGTGGATGGTCAGGGTGGATGGTCAGGGTGGTGGTCAGGTGGATGGTCAGGTGGTCAGGGTGGATGGTCAGGGTGGATGGTCAGGGTGGATGGTCAGGGTGGATGGTCAGGGTGGATGGTCAGGTGGATGGTCAGGGTGGATGGTCAGGGTGGATGGTCATGGTGTTTGGTCAGGGTGGATGGTCAGGGTGGATGGTCATGGTGTCAGGTGGATGGTCAGGGTGGATGGTCAGGTGTTGGTCAGGGTGGATGGTCAGGGTGGATGGTCAGGGTGGTGGTGTGGTCAGGGTGGATGGTCAGGGTGGATGGTCAGGGTGGATGGTCAGGGTGGGTGGTCAGGGTGGATGGTCAGGGTGGATGGTCAGGGTGGATGGTCAGGGTGTTTGGTCAGGGTGGATGGTCAGGGTGGATGGTCAGGTGGATGGTCAGGGTGGGTGGTCAGGGTGGATGGTCAGGGTGGATGGTCAGGGTGTGGTCAGGGTGGATGGTCAGGGTGGATGGTCAGGGTGGATGGTCAGGGTGTTTGGTCAGGGTGGATGGTCAGGGTGGTGGTGGATGGTCAGGGTGGTCAGGGTCAGGGTGGATGGTCAGGGTGGTTGGTCAGGGTGGATGGTCAGGTGGATGGTCAGGGTCAGGGTGTTGGTCAGGGTGGATGGTCAGGGTGGATGGTCAGGGTGGATGGTCAGGGTGGATGGTCAGGGTGGATGGTCAGGGTGGATGGTCAGGGTGGATGGTCAGGGTGGATGGTCAGGGTGGATGGTCAGGGTGGATGGTCAGGGTGGATGGTCAGGGTGGTGGTCAGGGTGGTTGGTCAGGGTGGATGGTCAGGGTGGATGGTCAGGGTGGATGGTCAGGGTGGATGGTCAGGGTGGATGGTCAGGGTGGATGGTCAGGATGGATGGTCAGGGTGGATGGTCAGGGTGGGTCAGGTGGATGGTCAGGGTGGATGGTCAGGGTGGATGGTCAGGGTGGTGGTCAGGGTGGATGGTCAGGGTGGATGGTCAGGGTGGTGGTCAGGGTGGATGGTCAGGGTGGTTGGTCAGGGTGGATGGTCAGGGTGGATGGTCAGGGTGGATGGTCAGGGTGGATGGTCAGGGTGGTGGTCAGGGTGGATGGTCAGGGTGGATGGTCAGGGTGGATGGTCAGGGTGGATGGTCAGGGTGGTTGGTCAGGGTGGATGGTCAGGGTGGTTGGTCAGGGTGGATGGTCAGGGTGGTGGTCAGGGTGGATGGTCAGGGTGGTTGGTCAGGGTGGATGGTCAGGGTGGATGGTCAGGGTGGATGGTCAGGTGGATGGTCAGGGTGGATGGTCAGGGTGGATGGTCAGGGTGGATGGTCAGGTGGTGGTCAGGGTGGATGGTCAGGGTGGATGGTCAGGGTGGATGGTCAGGGTGGTGAGGGTGGATGGTCAGGGTGGTTGGTCAGGGTGGATGGTCAGGTGGATGGTCAGGGTGGATGGTCAGGGTGGATGGTCAGGGTGGTGGTCAGGGTGGATGGTCAGGGTGGATGGTCATGGTGTTTGGTCAGGTGGATGGTCAGGGTGGTTGGTCAGGTGGATGGTCAGGGTGGATGGTCAGGTGGATGGTCAGGTGGTTTGGTCAGGGTGGATGGTCAGGGTGGATGGTCAGGGTGGATGGTCAGGGTGGTGGTCAGGGTGGATGGTCAGGGTGGTTGGTCAGGGTGGATGGTCAGGGTGGATGGTCAGGGTGGTTGGTCAGGGTGGATGGTCAGGTCAGGGTGGATGGTCAGGGTGGATGGTCAGGGTGGATGGTCAGGGTGGATGGTCAGGGTGGATGGTCAGGGTGGATGGTCAGGTGGATGGTCAGGGTGGATGGTCAGGTGGATGGTCAGGTGGATGGTCAGGTGGATGGTCAGGTGGTGGTCAGGTGGTTGGTCAGGGTGGATGGTCAGGGTGGATGGTCAGGTGGTTTGGTCAGGGTGGATGGTCAGGGTGGATGGTCAGGTGGTTGGTCAGGGTGGATGGTCAGGTGGTGGTCAGGGTGGATGGTCAGGGTGGTTGGTCAGGGTGGATGGTCAGGGTGGATGGTCAGGGTGGATGGTCAGGGTGGATGGTCAGGTGGATGGTCAGGGTGGTTGGTCAGGGTGGATGGTCAGGGTGGATGGTCAGGTGGATGGTCAGGGTGGTGGATGGTCAGGGTGGATGGTCAGGGTGGTTGGTCAGGGTGGATGGTCAGGGTGGATGGTCAGGGTGGATGGTCAGGGTGGATGGTCAGGGTGGATGGTCAGGGTGGTTGGTCAGGGTGGATGGTCAGGGTGGTCAGGGTCAGGGTGGATGGTCAGGGTGGATGGTCAGGGTGGATGGTCAGGTGTGGTCAGGTGGATGGTCAGGGTGGATGGTCAGGGTGGATGGTCAGGTGGTTGGTCAGGGTGGATGGTCAGGGTGGTTGGTCAGGGTGGTTGGTCAGGGTGGATGGTCAGGGTGGATGGTCAGGGTGGTTGGTCAGGGTGGATGGTCAGGGTGGATGGTCAGGTGGATGGTCAGGGTGGATGGTCAGGTGGTTGGTCAGGGTGGATGGTCAGGTGGATGGTCAGGGTGGTTGGTCAGGGTGGATGGTCAGGGTGGATGGTCAGGGTGGTGGTCAGGGTGGATGGTCAGGGTGGATGGTCAGGGTGGATGGTCATGGTGGATGGTCAGGGTGGATGGTCAGGGTGGATGGTCAGGGTGGATGGTCAGGGTGGATGGTCAGGGTGGATGGTCAGGTGGATGGTCAGGTGGTGGTCAGGTGGATGGTCAGGGTGGATGGTCAGGGTGGATGGTCAGGTGGATGGTCAGGGTGGATGGTCAGGGTGGATGGTCAGGTTGGTCAGGATGGTCAGGGTGGATGGTCAGGGTGGATGGTCAGGGTGGATGGTCAGGGTGGATGGTCAGGGTGGATGGTCAGGGTGGATGGTCAGGGTGGTTGGTCAGGGTGGATGGTCAGGTGGATGGTCAGGGTGGATGGTCAGGTGGATGGTCAGGTGTGGATGGTCAGGGTGGATGGTCAGGTGGTGGTCAGGGTGGATGGTCAGGGTGGATGGTCAGGTGGTTGGTCAGGGTGGATGGTCAGGGTGGTTGGTCAGGGTGGATGGTCAGGGGTTGGTCAGGGTGGATGGTCAGGGTGGATGGTCAGGGTGGTTGGTCAGGGTGGATGGTCAGGGTGGTGGTCAGGGTGGTCAGGGTGGATGGTCAGGTGGATGGTCAGGGTGGATGGTCAGGTGGATGGTCAGGGTGGATGGTCAGGGTGGATGGTCAGGGTGGTTGGTCAGGGTGGTTGGTCAGGTGGATGGTCAGGTGGTGGTCAGGGTGGATGGTCAGGGTGGTTGGTCAGGGTGGATGGTCAGGTGGATGGTCAGGGTGGTTGGTCAGGTGGTGGTCAGGGTGGTGGTCAGGGTGGATGGTCAGGGTGGATGGTCAGGATGGCTGGTCAGGTGGATGGTCAGGGTGGTTGGTCAGGGTGGATGGTCAGGGTGGATGGTCAGGGTGGTGGTCAGGTGGATGGTCAGGTGGATGGTCAGGGTCAGGTCAGGGTGGTTGGTCAGGGTGGATGGTCAGGGTGGATGGTCAGGGTGGATGGTCAGGGTGGATGGTCAGGGTGGATGGTCAGGGTGGATGGTCAGGGTGGATGGTCAGGGTGGATGGTCAGGGTGGATGGTCAGGGTGGTGGTCAGGTGGATGGTCAGGGTGGATGGTCAGGTGGTTGGTCAGGGTGGATGGTCAGGGTGGATGGTCAGGGTGGATGGTCAGGGTGGATGGTCAGGTGGTGGATGGTCAGGGTGGTCAGGGTGGATGGTCAGGGTGGATGGTCAGGGTGGATGGTCAGGGTGGATGGTCAGGGTGGTTGGTCAGGGTGGATGGTCAGGTGGATGGTCAGGGTGTGGTCAGGGTGGATGGTCAGGGTGGATGGTCAGGGTGGATGGTCAGGGTGGTTGGTCAGGGTGGATGGTCAGGGTGGATGGTCAGGGTGGATGGTCAGGGTGGATGGTCAGGGTGGTGGTCAGGGTGGATGGTCAGGGTGGTTGGTCAGGGTGGATGGTCAGGGTGGATGGTCAGGGTGGATGGTCAGGGTGGTTGGTCAGGGTGGATGGTCAGGGTGGATGGTCAGGGTGGATGGTCAGGGTGGATGGTCAGGGTGGTTGGTCAGGGTGGTTGGTCAGGGTGGTTGGTCAGGGTGGATGGTCAGGGTGGATGGTCAGGTGGTGGTCAGGGTGGATGGTCAGGTGGATGGTCAGGTCAGGTTGGTCAGGGTGGTTGGTCAGGGTGGATGGTCAGGATGGTGGTCAGGATGGCTGGTCAGGTGGTTGGTCAGGGTGGATGGTCAGGGTGGATGGTCAGGTGGTCATGGGTCAGGGTGGTTGGTCAGGTGGTTGGTCAGGATGGATGGTCAGGATGGCTGGTCAGGATGGCTGGTCAGGATGGCTGGTCAGGGTGGATGGTCAGGGTGGTTGGTCAGGGTGGTTGGTCAGGGTGGTTGGTCAGGATGGCTGGTCAGGATGGCTGGTCAGGGTGGTTGGTCAGGATGGCTGGTCAGGATGGTTGGTCAGGGTGGATGGTCAGGGTGGTTGGTCAGGGTGGATGGTCAGGGTGGATGGTCAGGGTGGCTGGTCAGGGTGGATGGTCAGGGTGGTTGGTCAGGGTGGATGGTCAGGATGGCTGGTCAGGGTGGATGGTCAGGATGGCTGGTCAGGATGGTTGGTCAGGGTGGTTGGTCAGGGTGGTTGGTCAGGGTGGTTGGTCAGGTTGGATGGTCAGGGTGGATGGTCAGGGTGGTTGGTCAGGGTTGTTGATCAGGGTGGATGGTCAGGGTGGTTGGTCAGGGTGGTCAGGGTGGGTGGTCAGGGTGGATGGTCAGGGTGGTTGGTCAGGGTGGTTGGTCAGGGTGGATGGTCAGGGTGGATGGTCAGGGTGGTTGATCAGGGTGGATGGTCAGGGTGGATGGTCAGGGTGGATGGTCATGGTGGTTGATCAGGGTGGGTGGTCAGGGTGTTTGGTCAGGGTGGATGGTCAGGGTGGTTGATCAGGGTGGATGGTCAGGGTCAGGGTGGATGGTCAGGGTGGATGGTCAGGGTGGATGGTCAGGGTGGATGGTCAGGGTGGATGGTCAGGGTGGTTGGTCAGGGTGGATGGTCAGGGTGGATGGTCATGGTGTTTGGTCAGGGTAGATGGTCAGGGTGGATGGTCAGGGTGTTTGGTCAGGGTGGTTGGTCAGGGTGGATGGTCAGGGTGGTGGTCAGGGTGGATGGTCAGGGTGGATGGTCAGGGTGGATGGTCAGGGTGGTTGGTCAGGGTGGATGGTCAGGGTGGATGGTCAGGGTGGTTGATCAGGGTGGATGGTCAGGGTGGATGATCAGGGTGGATGGTCAGAGTGGTTGATCAGGGTGGGTGGTCAGGGTCAGGGTTGTTGGTCAGTGTGGTTGGTCAGGGTGGATGATCAGGGTGGATTGGTCAGGGTGATGGTCATGGTCAGGGTCAGGTGGCTGGTCAGGTGGATGGTCAGGTGGATGGTCAGGTGGTGGTCAGGTGGTGGTCAGGGTGGATGGTCAGGGTGGATGGTCAGGGTCAGGTGGATGGTCAGGGTGGATGGTCAGGGTGGATGGTCAGGGTGGATGGTCAGGGTGGTGGATGGTCAGGGTGGATGGTCAGGGTGGATGGTCAGGGTGGATGGTCAGGGTGGATGGTCAGGGTGGATGGTCAGGGTGGATGGTCAGGGTGGATGGGTGGATGGTCAGGGTGGATGGTCAGGGTGGATGGTCAGGGGCTGGTCAGGGTGGATGGTCAGGTGGTCATGGTCAGGGTGGATGGTCAGGGTGGATGGTCAGGTGGATGGTCAGGGTGGATGGTCAGGGTGGATGGTCAGGGTGGATGGTCAGGGTGGATGGTCAGGTGGGTCAGGGTGGATGGTCAGGGTGGATGGTCAGGTGGATGGTCAGGGTGGATGGTCAGGGTGGTTGGTCAGGGTGTGGTCAGGGTGGTGGTCAGGGTCAGGATGGTCAGGGTGGATGGTCAGGGTGGTTGGTCAGGTGGTTGGTCAGGGTGGATGGTCAGGGTGGTTGGTCAGGGTGGATGGTCAGGGTGGTGGTCAGGGTGGTTGGTCAGGGTGGATGGTCAGGGTGGATGGTCAGGGTGGATGGTCAGGGTGGTTGGTCAGGTGGTTGGTCAGGGTGGATGGTCAGGGGTTGGTCAGGTGGCTGGTCAGGGTGGTTGGTCAGGGTGGTTGGTCAGGGTGGTCAGGGTGGTTGGTCAGGTGTGGTCAGGGTGGATGGTCAGGGTGGATGGTCAGGGTGGTTGGTCAGGTGGTTGGTCAGGTGGTGGGTGGCTGGTCAGGGTGGATGGTCAGGGGCTGGTCAGGTGGTTGGTCAGGATGGCTGGTCAGGGTGGTGGTCAGGGTGGTTGGTCAGGGTGGTTGGTCAGGGTGGATGGTCAGGGTGGTGGTCAGGGTGGATGGTCAGGGTGGCTGGTCAGGGTGGTTGGTCAGGGTGGGTCAGGGTGGATGGTCAGGGTGGATGGTCAGGATGGTTGGTCAGGTGGTTGGTCAGGGTGGCTGGTCAGGGTGGATGGTCAGGATGGCTGGTCAGGGTGGATGGTCAGGATGGATGGTCAGGATGGCTGGTCAGGATGGCTGGTCAGGGTGGATGGTCAGGTGGTTGGTCAGGGTGGCTGGTCAGGGTGGTTGGTCAGGGTGGTTGGTCAGGATGGCTGGTCAGGGTGGCTGGTCAGGGGTGGTGGCTGGTCAGGTGGTTGGTCAGGATGGTTGGTCAGGGTGGCTGGTCAGGGTGGATGGTCAGGGTGGATGGTCAGGGTGGCTGGTCAGGGTGGATGGTCAGGGTGGATGGTCAGGTGGCTGGTCAGGGTGGATGGTCAGGGTGGATGGTCAGGGTGGATGGTCAGGGTGGTGGTCAGGGTGGATGGTCAGGTGGATGGTCAGGGGATGGTCAGGTGGATGGTCAGGATGGCTGGTCAGGGTGGATGGTCAGGGTGGTTGGTCAGGGTGGATGGTCAGGTGGATGGTCAGGGTGGATGGTCAGGGTGGATGGTCAGGGTGGTTGGTCAGGGTGGCTGGTCAGGATGGCTGGTCAGGATGGTCAGGGTGGATGGTCAGGGTGGATGGTCAGGATGGGTCAGGGTGGATGGTCAGGGTGGTCAGGATGGATGGTCAGGGTGGATGGTCAGGGTGGATGGTCAGGTGGCTGGTCAGGATGGATGGTCAGGGTGGTTGGTCAGGGTGGATGGTCAGGGTGGTTGGTCAGGGGTCAGGGTGGTCAGGGTGGATGGTCAGGGTGGTTGGTCAGGATGGCTGGTCAGGATGGCTGGTCAGGATGGATGGTCAGGGTGGTCAGGGTGGATGGTCAGGTGGATGGTCAGGGTGGATGGTCAGGATGGCTGGTCAGGGTGGATGGTCAGGGTGGATGGTCAGGGTGGATGGTCAGGTGGTTGGTCAGGGTGGATGGTCAGGGTGGATGGTCAGGGTGGTGGTCAGGTGGTGGTCAGGTGGATGGTCAGGGTGGATGGTCAGGGTGGTCAGGGTGGTCAGGGTGGATGGTCAGGGTGGATGGTCAGGGTGGTTGGTCAGGGTGGATGGTCAGGGTGGATGGTCAGGGTGGATGGTCATGGTGGTTGGTCAGGGTGGGTGGTCAGGGTGTTTGGTCAGGGTGGATGGTCAGGGTGGTTGGTCAGGGTGGATGGTCAGGGTCAGGGTGGATGGTCAGGGTGGATGGTCAGGGTGGTGGTCAGGTCAGGGTGGATGGTCAGGGTGGTTGATCAGGGTGGATGGTCAGGGTGGATGGTCATGGTGTTTGGTCAGGGTAGATGGTCAGGGTGGATGGTCAGGGTGTTTGGTCAGGGTGGTTGGTCAGGGTGGATGGTCAGAGTGGTCAGGGTGGGTGGTCAGAGTGGTCAGGGTAGATGGTCAGGGTGGATGGTCAGGTGGATGGTCAGGTGGTTTGGTCAGGGTGGATGGTCAGGTGGATGGTCAGGTGGTTGGTCAGGGTGGTGGTCAGGGTGGATGGTCAGGGTGGATGGTCAGGTGTGGTCAGGGTAGATGGTCAGGGTGGATGGTCAGGGTGGGTCAGGTGGATGGTCAGGGTGGATGGTCAGGGTGGGTCAGGGTGGATGGTGGTCAGGTGGTGGTCAGGGTGGTTGGTCAGGGTGGTTGGTCAGGGTGGATGGTCAGGGTGGATGGTCATGGTGTTTGGTCAGGGTGATGGTCAGGGTGGATGGTCAGGGTGGGGGTGGATGGTCAGGGTGGATGTTCAGGGTGGATGGTCAGGGTGGATGGTCAGGTGGATGGTCAGGGTGGATGGTCAGGGGTGGATGGTCAGGGTGGATGGTCAGGGTGGATGGTCAGGGTGGATGGTCAGGGTGGATGGTCAGGGTGGATGGTCAGGATGGCTGGTCAGGATGGATGGTCAGGGTGGATGGTCAGGGTGGTTGGTCAGGATGGTTGGTCAGGATGGCTGGTCAGGTGGATGGTCAGGGTGGCTGGTCAGGATGGCTGGTCAGGATGGTGGTCAGGATGGCTGGTCAGGATGGCTGGTCAGGGTGGCTGGTCAGGGTGGCTGGTCAGGATGGCTGGTCAGGATGGTGGTCAGGTGGTCAGGGCTGGTCAGGATGGTCAGGATGGCTGGTCAGGATGGCTGGTCAGGATGGCTGGTCAGGATGGCTGGTCAGGATGGCTGGTCAGGATGGTTGGTCAGGATGGCTGGTCAGGATGGCTGGTCAGGATGGCTGGTCAGGATGGCTGGTCAGGATGGATGGTCAGGATGGCTGGTCAGGATGGATGGTCAGGGTGGATGGTCAGGATGGTTGGTCAGGATGGCTGGTCAGGATGGTTGGTCAGGTTGGTCAGGATGGCTGGTCAGGATGGCTGGTCAGGATGGTTGGTCAGGATGGCTGGTCAGGATGGCTGGTCAGGATGGATGGTCAGGATGGCTGGTCAGGATGGCTGGTCAGGATGGCTGGTCAGGGTGGATGGTCAGGATGGCTGGTCAGGATGGCTGGTCAGGGTGGATGGTCAGGATGGCTGGTCAGGATGGCTGGTCAGGATGGCTGGTCAGGATGGCTGGTCAGGATGGATGGTCAGGATGGATGGTCAGGATGGATGGTCAGGATGGCTGGTCAGGATGGCTGGTCAGGATGGCTGGTCAGGATGGATGGTCAGGATGGATGGTCAGGATGGCTGGTCAGGATGGATGGTCAGGATGGCTGGTCAGGGTGGATGGTCAGGATGGATGGTCAGGATGGCTGGTCAGGGTGGATGGTCAGGATGGCTGGTCAGGATGGCTGGTCAGGATGGCTGGTCAGGATGGATGGTCAGGATGGTTGGTCAGGATGGCTGGTCAGGATGGCTGGTCAGGATGGCTGGTCAGGATGGTTGGTCAGGATGGCTGGTCAGGATGGCTGGTCAGGATGGCTGGTCAGGGTGGTTGGTCAGGATGGATGGTCAGGATGGATGGTCAGGATGGCTGGTCAGGATGGCTGGTCAGGATGGATGGTCAGGATGGCTGGTCAGGATGGCTGGTCAGGATGGCTGGTCAGGATGGTTTCAGGATGGCTGGTCAGGATGGCTGGAGGAATGGCTGGTGGGTGGATGGTCAGGATGGTCAGGATGGATGGTCAGGATGGCTGGTCAGGATGGCTGGTCAGGATGGATGGTCAGGATGGTTGGTCAGGATGGCTGTCACGATGAATGGTCAGGATGGCCTGGTCAGGAACCTGGACCAACTCATCAGGGGTCCCTTTAGAGAAACACACCTGGTCAGAACCTCTTTATGGTCAGGACGGTCTGAGGACCTCTGGCTGGTCAGGTGACATCATAACGTGAACCTCTAGACAACCCAGGGTGGAAGGTTGCGTGTTTGAATCTCATCATGGGGTCCCTAAGAGGAAACGAGGAACTGGAGAGGAACGTCTGAGAGGCTGGTCAGGGTGGATGGTCAGGGTGGAAGGTTGCGTGTTTGAATCTCATCATGGGGTCCCTAAGAGGAAACGAGGAACTGGAGAGGAACGACTGAGAGCGTTTCTAGATGTGAATTTACAGTGGGTGGAGAAGAAATCATGTTACAGGAGAACCTTTATGTAAAAGCAACACAAGACCGTAAAATCTATTTTCTTCAGAGGAGGAAACCACTCTTTATGACCTCACCTCTCTAGAACCTCTTTATGACCTCACCTCTCTAGAACCTCTTTATGACCTCACCTCTCTAGAACCTCTTTATGACCTAACCTCTCTAGAACCTCTTTATGACCACACCTCTCTAGAACCTCTTTATGACCTAACCTCTCTAGAACCTCTTTATGACCACACCTCTCTAGAACCTCTTTATGACCTCACCTCTCTAGAACCTCTTTATGACCTCACCTCTCTAGAACTTCTTTGTGACCTCGCCTCTCTAGAACCTCTTTATGACCTCACCTCTCTAGAACTTCTTTGTGACCTCACCCCTCTAGAACCTCTCTTGAACCTCTTTATGACCTCACCTCTCTAGAACCTCTTCATGACCTCACCTCTCTAGAACCTCTTTATGACCTCACCTCTCTAGAACCTCTCTTGAACCTCTTTATGACCTCACCTCTCTAGAACCTCTTTATAACCTCAGCTCTCTGGAAGCTCTTTATGACCTCACCTCTCTAGAACCTCTCTTGCGCTACATCATTCTTCATCAGAAATATTTTTTCATTTGACCAAAAAAACATTTTTCTCCTTAATTAATAAATGGATAGCAGCACCTTACTGCTGGGTCTGAATAGTGTGTCTGTGAGGCTGGTAGACTGCAGAAAAATACTGAGGCTGAGTGGAACTACAAGAAGAGGAGGGAGATTTGACACAAAAGTAAGTTCTGTAGTTTAGTTTGAACAAAATAAAATAGATCTTCCCCCTGGTGTCTGTTCCCCAGGACAACCTGCTGAGTCCTGTTACGTTGACAATTAAGACACCGTTGTCCCTAGAGCACACAAATAACTATACCTACCTTGGCCTAAACATCAACACCACAGATAACTTATAAGGGCAAGAAGAGATACCGGGGTGCAGTAACAGTATGGGGATGAGGTAGTTGGATGGGCTATTTACAGATGGGCTATGTACAGGTGCAGTGATCTGTGAGCTGCTCTGACAGCTGGTGCTTAAAGATATAATCTATATATATAAAGACTTCTATAAGGGCAAGACCCAGATGCAGATGGTTCGAGTCTCTGATATTTATTATAATCCAAGAGATCATAACCAGGTCAGAGTTCAGGGGGTACAGAGTGGCAGGCAGGCTCGAGGTCAGGACAGGCAAGAGATCATAACCAGGTCAGAGTCCAGGAGGTACAGAGTGGCAGGCAGGCTCGAGGTCAGGACAGGCAAGAGATCAGAACCAGGTCAGAGTCCAGGAGGTACAGAGTGGCAGGCAGGCTCAAGGTCAGGCAGACAGGTTCAGTGTCAAGGCTGGCAAGGGTCAAAAGTAGGAGAACTAGAAAAACAGCAATAAGGAAAAACAGGCGCACGGAAAACCACGCTGGTTGACAAGACAAGACAAACTGGCAACAGTCAAACAGGGAATACAGGAATAAGTACTCAGGGACTAATGGGGAAAACAGGTGATACCTGTGACATCACAGAGCCTTCACCTACAGAGATAGGTGACATCACAGAGTCCTCACCTACAGAGAGAGGTGACATCACAGAGTCCTCACCTACAGAGATAGGTGACATCACAGAGCCTTCACCTACAGAGAGAGGTGACATCACAGAGCCTTCACCTACAGAGATAGGTGACATCACAGAGCCTTCACCTACAGAGATAGGTGACATCACAGAGCCTTCACCTACAGAGAGATTAACCTGGAGAAGAGTCCCCTCAGCCAGATGGTTCTAGTGCTCTGTTCACAAACAAAAACAGACTCCACAGAGCCCCAGGATAGCAGCACATTTAGACCAAATTATGAGAAAGCAACAAAGATAACTATTTGACACAATGGAAAGAATTAACCAAAAAGGAAATGTGGTTATTATTTGTCCCTAAACAGAGAGCACACAATTAAGAAAATATAAGGAAATTAAAGAAATCCTTGACTATGTGCCCACAAACTGAGGTGGAAACCGAGCTGCACTTCCTAAACCACATTAGAGATACATATTTCCCACAAATCACAGACCCACAAAGATTTGTTTTATTAATTTCATTAATCAAACATTGATGAACTCCCATATCTATTTGGTGAAATGCCACAGTGTGAAATCACAGCAGCAAGATGTATGGCCCGTTGCCATGAGAACAGGGCAACCAGTGGAGAACAAACAACATTGTAAATACCACCTATATTTATTTGTTTACTACAACTATTTGCACATTGTTAAAACACTGGTAATATAACACTTGACATGTCTTTTGTATTTTTTATACCTTTTTGAGTATAATAATATTTTTGTTGTTGATGTTTTGTGTCTTCTCTATGTTGTTTATTGGAGAGGAGAGGATGAGACAGCAATAGACAGAGAGAAATAAACAGAGAGAGAGAGAGAAAGTGGGATAGATACAGAGAGGCTGAGAGTGAGTCAGACGATATAGACCTTTATCACTTGGTGGCCTATAGCCGTATATATATATATATATATATATATATATATATAGAGAGAGAGAGAGAGAGAGAGAGAGAGAGAGAGAGAGAGAGAGAGAGAGAGAGAAATTGACGATGACATTAAGCAGATTCTGATTGACTCAGCCTAAATGTTTCAAATCATAACTTTGTATTTGCATTAATCAATGCATGGTTCCCTTTATGTACGTTTCACCATAGTAATATTATCATTGAAATATATATATATTTTTTTTTAAACAAATCGTTAAAAGTGATTCACTTTTTTGTATCTAAATAAAATAAAATGTTTCCCCTCAACTGCGTTACCCAGCAGATGGCTGCTGGCTGTGACGTCTTATTTAGTGGACGGAACTCTTCTTTTAAACAACAGCTCGTCAGCCATCTCGGAAACCAAAAATAGCTGAAACATTAAAGCTCTCTTTAACGCTTTCTGGTATATTAGCCACGGTGTTTCGACACATTTATGTCATCTAGTTAGTTATCACAATTAATGTCATATTTGCGTTGTTGTTTTTGGTCAGCTAGCTGGATTGGTTAAGTTAGCACTAGCATAGCTAGCTAACATCTCCGACCATGAGGTCACTGAGCTACTCTCCTGTTAAAGAAGTGAAAGAGGAGGAGGAAGAGGAGGCTGTTACAGTGAAACAAGAAGAGGAAGACGTTTCAGTGAAAGAAGAGGAAGACGCGTTCAGAGTGAAAGAGGAGGATGAGGATGTTACAGTAAAAGAAGAGGGTGAAGAGATGGACATTTCAGTGAAAGAAGAGGAAGAAGCGTTCCGAGTGAAAAAGGAGGAGGATGTTAAGGTGAAGGAGGAAGAGAAAGAGGAGGATACCGTTTTTGCAATGAAGGAGGAAGGAGAGATAACTGTCATACTGGAGGAGGAAGAGGATGAGATTGGAGATCTGATTAACACCAGTAAGTATTGTCCTAACAGTAGCGCACACTATGAATGCCTCGTGAGATTTAGTTCAACTGTCATAACCCATCAGAAACCCCAAATAGAAGCTTGTTTTTACTCTGTAAACGAATTAAATGTAAACCAACACTGCGACCCAGTCGTTCGTTCTTTTTGTTCTATATCTATAGATGCGACCCAGTCGTTCGTTCTTTTTGTTCTATATCTATAGACCCGACCCAGTCGTTCGTTCTTTTTGTTCTATATCTATAGACCCGAACCAGTTGTTCGTTCTTTTTGTTCTATATCTATAGTCGCGAACCAGTCGTTCGTTCTTTTTGTTCTATATCTATAGACGCGACCCAGTCGTTCGTTCTTTTTGTTCTATATCTATAGACCCGACCCAGTCGTTCGTTATTTTTGTACTATATAGTCGCGACCCAGTCGTTCGTTCTGTATCTATAGACGCTGTATCTATAGTCGCTACCCAGTCGTTCATTCTTTTGTTCTATATCTATAGACGCGACCCAGTCGTTCGTTCTTTTTGTTCTGTATCTATAGACCGTGCCCAGTCGTTCGTTCTGTATCTATAGACGCTAGTCGTTCGCTCTTTTTGTTCTGTATCTAGTCGTTCGTTCTTTTTGTTCTATATCTATAGACGCGACCCAGTCGTTCGTTCTTTTTGTTCTATATCTATAGACCCGACCCAGTCGTTCGTTCTTTTTGTTCTATATCTATAGACGCGACCCAGTCGTTCGTTCTTTTTGTTCTGTATCTATAGTCGCGACCCAGTCGTTCGTTCTTTTTGTTCTATATCTATAGACGCGACCCAGTCGTTCGTTCTTTTTGTTCTATATCTATAGACGCGACCCAGTCGTTCGTTCTTTTTGTTCTATATCTATAGACGTGACCCAGTCGTTCGTTCTTTTTGTTCTATATCTATAGTCGCGACCCAGTCGTTCGTTCTTTTTGTTCTATATCTATAGTCGCGACCCAGTCGTTCGTTCTTTTTGTTCTATATCTATAGTCGCGACCCAGTCGTTCGTTCTTTTTGTTCTATATCTATAGACGTGACCCAGTCGTTCGTTCTTTTTGTTCTATATCTCGCGACCCAGTCGTTCCAGCTTCAGTTAGCCATAGTTGACCATGCTATATATGATGCCAGCTGATTCATGATTTCGACTGGATGAGAAACGCTACCTGCCTCTCTTTCTCGTCCAGACCCCTACACAAACAATGTTGCAAATGTCAGAGAGACAGACAGCAAGGTTTATACAAATCTCCATTGTTGAAAACTAAATGTTAGTCTAAAAGACATGTGAGATAATGTGTAGATGCTTTTTATAGTGGAGATCAAGTTTATAAATTGCCTGGCTGGGCTGATGAGACAGTGGATTTCGCAGTCAGATGGAACAGAGTACATTTTCATTTTAATGTTATAGATTTAGCCGGTGGTAACTTGTGGAATAGACACCAGCTGGAATGCGGTTTTAACCAATCAGCATTCAGGATTAGACCCACCTGTTGTATACATTTCTCCACGCCCATTCTTCAGTTTATTAGCGAGACGCTTTATCGTTTCAGCTGCAGATTCCTATCCAAGATTTAATCAGCAACAAAATGGCCACTCTGATGCAAGGAATGTCCAGAATATTTTGGTGTCTCATTCCCTATGCTGGTGAAGACACTTATGTCGTGTTCCATGTTGGATCTAATATCTCTAGTAATGAGACAGTTATCCTCCATGTTGGATCTAATATCTCTAGTAATGAGACAGTTATCCTCCATGTTGGATCTAATCTCTCTAGTAATGAGACAGTTCTCCTCCATGTTGGATCTCATATCTCTAGTAATGAGACAGTTCTCCTCCATGTTGGATCTAATATCTCTATTAGTAAGACAGTTATCCTCCATGTTGGATCTAATATCTCTAGTAATGAGACAGTTCTCCTCCATGTTGGATCTAATATCTATATTAGTAAAACAGTTATCCTCCATGTTGGATCTCATATCTCTAGTAGTAAGACACTTATCCTCCATGTTGGATCTAATATCTCTAGTAGTAAGACACTTATCCTCCATGTTGGATCGGATATCTCTAGTAATAAGACCGTTATCCTCCTTGTTGGATCTAATACCTCTAGTAATGAGACAGTTATCCTCCATGTTGGATCTAATATCTTTAGCAATAAGACACTTCTCCTCCATGTTGGATCTAATATCTCTAGTAATAAGACAGTTATCCTCCATGTTGGATCTAATATCTCTAGTAGTAAGACAGTTATCCTCGATGTTGGATCTAATATCTCTAGTATCAGTTCTCCTCCATGTTGGATCTAATATCTATATTAGTAAAACAGTTATCCTCCATGTTGGATCTAATATCTCTAGTAGTAAGACAGTTATCCTCCATGTTGGATCTAATATCTCTAGTAATGAGACAGTTATCCTCCATGTTGGATCTAATATCCCTAGTAGTAAGACACATATCCTCCATGTTGGATCTAATATCTTTAGCAATAAGACAGTTATCCTCCATGTTGGATCTAATATCTCTAGTAGTAAGACACTTATCCTCCATGTTGGATCTAATATCCCTAGTAGTAAGACACTTATCCTCCATGTTGGATCTAATATCTTTAGCAATAAGACACTTATCCTCCATGTTGGATCTAATATCTTTAGCAATAAGACACTTATCCTCCATGTTGGATCTAATATCTTTAGCAATAAGACACTTATCCTCCATGTTGGATCTAATATCTCTAGTAGTAAGACACTTATCCTCCATGTTGGATCTAATATCTTTAGTAATAAGACACTTATCCTCCATGTTGGATCTAATATCTCTAGTAGTAAGACACTTATCCTCCATGTTGGATCTAATATCCCTAGTAGTAAGACACTTATCCTCCATGTTGGATCTAATATCTCTAGCAATAAGACACTTATCCTCCATGTTGGATCTAATATCCCTAGTAGTAAGACACTTATCCTCCATGTTGGATCTAATATCCCTAGTAGTAAGACACTTATCCTCCATGTTGGATCTAATATCTTTAGCAATAAGACACTTATCCTCCATGTTGGATCTAATATCTTTAGCAATAAGACACTTATCCTCCATGTTGGATCTAATATCTTTAGCAATAAGACACTTATCCTCCATGTTGGAGTAGTAAGACACCTATCCTCCATGTTGGATCTAATATCTCTAGTAATGAGACAGTTATCCTCCATAATCTCTAGTAATGAGACAGTTATCCTCCATGTTGGATCTAATATCTCTAGTAATGAGACAGTTATCCTCCATGTTGGATCTAATATCTCTAGTAATGAGACAGTTATCCTCCATGTTGGATCTAATATCTCTAGTAATGAGACAGTTATCCTCCATGTTGGATCTAATATCTCTAGTAATGAGACAGTTCTCCTCCATGTTGGATCTAATATCTATATTAGTAAAACAGTTATCCTCCATGTTGGATCTCATATCTCTAGTAGTAAGACACTTATCCTCCATGTTGGATCTAATATCTCTAGTAGTAAGACACTTATCCTCCATGTTGGATCTAATATCTTTAGCAATAAGACACTTATCCTCCATGTTGGATCTAATATCTTTAGCAATAAGACAGTTATCCTCCATGTTGGACTAATATCTTTAGCAATAAGACACTTATCTCCATGTTGGATCTAATATCTTTAGCAATAAGACAGTTATCCTCCATGTTGGATCTAATATCTTTAGTAATAAGACAGTTATCCTCCATGTTGGATCTAATATCTCTAGTAATGAGACAGTTATCCTCCTTGTTGGATCTAATACCTCTAGTAATGAGACAGTTATCCTCCATGTTGGATCTAATATCTTTAGTAATAAGACACAGTTATCCTCCATGTTGGATCTAATATCTCTAGTAATAAGACAGTTATCCTCCATGTTGGATCTAATATCTCTAGCACTATGACACTTATCCTCCATGTTGGATCTAATATCCCTGGTAGTAAGACACCTATCCTCCATGTTGGATCTAATATCTCTAGTAGTAAGACACTTATCCTCCATGTTGGATCTAATATCCCTAGTACTAAGACACCTATCCTCCATGTTGGATCTAATGTCCCTGGTAGTAAGACACCTATCCTCCATGTTGGATCTAATATCCCTAGTAGTAAGACACTTATCCTCCATGTTGGATCTAATATCCCTAGTAGTAAGACACTTATCCTCCATGTTGGATCTAATATCTCTAGTAGTAAGACACTTATCCTCCATGTTGGATCTAATATATTTAGCAATGAGACAGTTATCCTCCATGTTGGATCTAATATCTTTAGCAATAAGACAGTTATCCTCCATGTTGGATCTAATATCTTTAGCAATAAGACACTTATCCTCCATGTTGGATCTAATATCTTTAGCAATAAGACAGTTATCCTCCATGTTGGATCTAATATCCTTAGCAATAAGACACTTATCCTCCATGTTGGATCTAATATCTCTAGTAATAAGACAGTTATCCTCCATGTTGGATCTAATATCTTTAGCAATAAGACAGTTATCCTCCATGTTGGATCTAATATCTTTAGCAATAAGACACTTATCCTCCATGTTGGATCTAATATCTCTAGTAATGAGACAGTTATCCTCCATGTTGGATCTAATATCTCTAGTAATGAGACAGTTATCCTCCATGTTGGATCTAATATCTCTAGTAATGAGACAGTTATCCTCCATGTTGGATCTAATATCCCTAGTAGTAAGACACTTATCCTCCATGTTGGATCTAATATCTTTAGCAATAAGACACTTATCCTCCATGTTGGATCTAATATCTATAGTAATGAGACAGTTATCCTCCATGTTGGATCTAATATCTCTAGTAATGAGACAGTTATCCTCCATGTTGGATCTAGTAAGACACTTATCCTCCATGTTGGATCTAATATCTCTAGTAATGAGACACTTATCCTCCATGTTGGATCTAATATCTCTAGTAATGAGACAGTTCTCCTCCATGTTGGATCTAATATCTCTAGTAATGAGACAGTTATCCTCCATGTTGGATCTAATATCTTTAGTAATGAGACAGTTATCCTCCATGTTGGATCTAATATCTCTAGTAATGAGACAGTTATCCTCCATGTTGGATCTAATATCTCTAGTAATGAGACACTTATCCTCCATGTTGGATCTAATATCTCTAGTAATGAGACAGTTATCCTCCATGTTGGATCTAATATCTCTAGTAGTAAGACACTTATCCTCCATGTTGGATCTAATATCCCTAGTAGTAAGACACTTATCCTCCATGTTGGATCTAATATCTTTAGCAATGAGACAGTTATCCTCCATGTTGGATCTAATATCTTTAGCAATAAGACAGTTATGCTCCATGTTGGATCTAATATCTTTAGCAAAAAGACACTTATCCTCCATGTTGGATCTAATATCCCAATAAGACACTTATCCTCCATGTTGGATCTAATATCTTAGCAATAAGACAGTTATCCTCCATGTTGGATCTAATATCCTAGTAATGACACAGTTATCCTCCATGTTGGATCTAATATCTCTAGTAGTGAGACACTTATCCTCCATGTTGGATCTAATATCTTTAGTAATAAGACACCTATCCTCCATGTTGGATCTAATATCCCTAGTAGTAAGACACTTATCCTCCATGTTGGATCTAATATCTCTAGTAGTAAGACACTTATCCTCCATGTTGGATCTAATATCCCTAGTAGTAAGACACCTATCCTCCATGTTGGATCTAATATCCCTAGTAGTAAGACACTTATCCTCCATGTTGGATCTAATATCCCTAGTAGTAAGACACCTATCCTCCATGTTGGATCTAATATCCCTGGTAGTAAGACACCTATCCTCCATGTTGGATCTAATATCCCTAGTAGTAAGACACTTATCCTCCATGTTGGATCTAATATCTCTAGTAATGAGACAGTTATCCTCCATGTTGGATCTAATATCTCTAGTAATAAGACACTTATCCTCCATGTTGGATCTAATATCTCTAGTAATGAGACAGTTATCCTCCATGTTGGATCTAATATCTCTAGTAATGAGACAGTTATCCTCCATGTTGGATCTAATATCTCTAGTAATGAGACAGTTATCCTCCATGTTGGATCTAATATCTCTAGTAATGAGACAGTTCTTCTCCATGTTGGATCTAATATCTCTAGTAATGAGACAGTTATCCTCCATGTTGGATCTAATATCCCTAGTAATAAGACAGTTATCCTCCATGTTGGATCTAATATCTTTAGCAATAAGACAGTTATCCTCCATGTTGGATCTAATATCTTTAGTAATAAGACAGTTATCCTCCATGTTGGATCTAATATCTTTAGTAATAAGACACTTATCCTCCATGTTGGATCTAATATCTCTAGTATAAGACACTTATCCTCCATGTTGGATCTAATATCTTTAGCAATAAGACAGTTATCCTCCATGTTGGATCTAATATCCTCTAGTAATGAGACAGTTACCCTCCATGTTGGATCTAATATCTCTAGTAATAGACAGTTATCCTCCATGTTGGATCTAATATCTTTAGTAATAAGACACTTATCCTCCATGTTGGATCTAATGTCCCTGGTAGTAAGACACCTATCCTCCATGTTGGATCTAATATCCCTAGTAGTATGACACTTATCCTCCATGTTGGATCTAATATCCCTGGTAGTAAGACACCTATCCTCCATGTTGGATCTAATATCTCTAGTAGTAAGACACTTATCCTCCATGTTGGATCTAATATCCCTAGTAGTAAGACACCTATCCTCCATGTTGGATCTAATGTCCCTGGTAGTAAGACACCTATCCTCCATGTTGGATCTAATATCCCTAGTAGTAAGACACTTATCCTCCATGTTGGATCTAATATCTCTAGTAATGAGACACTTATCCTCCATGTTGGATCGAATATCTCTAGTAATAAGACAGTTATCCTCCTTGTTGGATCTAATACCTCTAGTAATGAGACAGTTATCCTCCATGTTGGATCTAATATCTTTAGCAATAAGACACTTATCCTCCATGTTGGATCTAATATCTATAGTAATGAGACAGTTATCCTCCATGTTGGATCTAATATCTTTAGCAATAAGACAGTTATCCTCCATGTTGGATCTAATATCTTTAGTAGTAAGACACTTATCCTCCATGTTGGATCTAATATCTCTAGTAATGAGACACTATCCTCCATGTTGGATCTAATATCTTTAGCAATAAGACAGTTATCCTCCATGTTGGATCTAATATCTTTAGCAATAAGACACTTATCCTCCATGTTGGATCTAATATCTCTAGTAATGAGACAGTTATCCTCCATGTTGGATCTAATATCTCTAGTAATGAGACAGTTATCCTCCATGTTGGATCTAATATCTCTAGTAATGAGACAGTTATCCTCCATGTTGGATCTAATATCTCTAGTAATGAGACAGTTATCCTCCATGTTGGATCTAATATCTCTAGTAATAAGACAGTTATCCTCCATGTTGGATCTAATATCCCTAGTAGTAAGACACTTATCCTCCATGTTGGATCTAATATCTTTAGCAATAAGACACTTATCCTCCATGTTGGATCTAATATCTTTAGCAATAAGACACTTATCCTCCATGTTGGGTCTAATATCTTTATCAATAAGACACTTATCCTCCATGTTGGATCTAATATCTCTAGTAATGAGACAGTTATCCTCCATGTTGGATCTAATATCTCTTGTAATGAGACACTTATCCTCCATGTTGGATCTAATATCCCTAGTAGTAAGACACTTATCCTCCATGTTGGATCTAATATCTCTAGCAATAAGACACTTATCCTCCATGTTGGATCTAATATCTCTAGTAATAAGACACTTATCCTCCATGTTGGATCTAATATCTTTAGTAATAAGACACTTATCCTCCATGTTGGATCTAATATCTCTAGTAATGAGACAGTTATCCTCCATGTTGGATCTAATATCTCTAGTAATGAGACAGTTATCCTCCATGTTGGATCTAATATCTCTAGTAATGAGACAGTTATCCTCCATGTTGGATCTAATATCTCTAGTAATGAGACAGTTATCCTCCATGTTGGATCTAATATCTCTAGTAATGAGACAGTTATCCTCCATGTTGGATCTAATATCTCTAGTAATGAGACAGTTATCCTCCATGTTGGATCTAATATCTCTAGTAATGAGACAGTTATCCTCCATGTTGGATCTAATATCTCTAGTAGTAAGACACTTATCCTCCATGTTGGATCTAATATCTTTAGTAATGAGACAGTTATCCTCCATGTTGGATCTAATATCTTTAGTAATAAGACAGTTATCCTCCATGTTGGATCTAATATCTTTAGTAATAAGACACTTATCCTCCATGTTGGATCTAATATCTTTAGTAATAAGACACTTATCCTCCATGTTGGATCTAATATCTTTAGAATAAGACACTTATCCTCCATGTTGGATCTAATATCTCTAGTAATGAGACAGTTATCCTCCATGTTGGATCTAATATCTCTAGTAATGAGACAGTTATCCTCCATGTTGGATCTAATATCTCTAGTAATGAGACAGTTATCCTCCATGTTGGATCTAATATCTCTAGTAATAAGACAGTTATCCTCCATGTTGGATCTAATATCCCTAGTAGTAAGACACTTATCCTCCATGTTGGATCTAATATCCCTAGTAGTAAGACACCTATCCTCCATGTTGGATCTAATATCCCTAGTAGTAAGACACTTATCCTCCATGTTGGATCTAATATCCCTAGTAGTAAGACACCTATCCTCCATGTTGGATCTAATATCCCTGGTAGTAAGACACCTATCCTCCATGTTGGATCTAATATCCCTAGTAGTAAGACACTTATCCTCCATGTTGGATCTAATATCTCTAGTAATGAAGACACTATCCTCCATGTTGGATCGAATATCTCTAGTAATAAGACAGTTATCCTCCATGTTGGATCTAATACCTCTAGTAATGAGACAGTTATCCTCCATGTTGGATCTAATATCTCTAGTAATAAGACAGTTATCCTCCATGTTGGATCTAATATCTCTAGTAATGAGACAGTTATCCTCCATGTTGGATCTAATATCTCTAGTAATGAGACAGTTATCCTCCATGTTGGATCTAATATCTCTAGTAATGAGACACTTATCCTCCATGTTGGATCTAATATCCCTAGTAGTAAGACACCTATCCTCCATGTTGGATCTAATATCTTTAGCAATAAGACACTTATCCTCCATGTTGGATCTAATATCTTTAGCAATAAGACACTTATCCTCCATGTTGGATCTAATATCTTTAGCAATAAGACACTTATCCTCCATGTTGGATCTAATATCTTTAGCAATAAGACACTTATCCTCCATGTTGGATCTAATATCTTTAGCAATAAGACACTTATCCTCCATGTTGGATCTAATATCTCTAGTAGTAAGACACCTATCCTCCATGTTGGATCTAATATCTCTAGTAATGAGACAGTTATCCTCCATGTTGGATCTAATATCTTTAGTAATAAGACACTTATCCTCCATGTTGGATCTAATATCTCTAGCAATAAGACAGTTATCCTCCATGTTGGATCTAATATCCAGTAGTAAGACACTTATCCTCCATGTTGGATCTAATATCTCAACTATCCTCCATGTTGGATCTAATATCCCTAGTAGTAAGACACTTATCCTCCATGTTGGATCTAATATCCCTAGTAGTAAGACACCTATCCTCCATGTTGGATCTAATATCCCTGGTAGTAAGACACCTATCCTCCATGTTGGATCTAATATCCCTAGTAGTAAGACACTTATCCTCCATGTTGGATCTAATATCTCTAGTAATGAGACACTTATCCTCCATGTTGGATCTAATATCTCTAGTAATAAGACAGTTATCCTCCATGTTGGATCTAATATCTCTGGTAATGAAACAGTTATCCTCCATGTTGGATCTAATATCTTTAGCAATAAGACAGTTATCCTCCATGTTGGATCTAATATCTTTAGCAATAAGACACTTATCCTCCATGTTGGATCTAATATCTTTAGCAATAAGACAGTTATCCTCCATGTTGGATCTAATATCTTTAGCAATAAGACAGTTATCCTCCATGTTGGATCTAATACCTCTATAATGAGACAGTTATCCTCCATGTTGGATCTAATATCTTTAGCAATAAGACAGTTATCCTCCATGTTGGATCTAATATCTTTAGCAATAAGACACTTATCCTCCATGTTGGATCTAATATCTCTAGTAATAGACAGTTATCCTCCATGTTGGATCTAATATCTCTAGTAATGAGACAGTTATCCTCCATGTTGGATCTAATACCTCTAGTAATGAGACAGTTATCCTCCATGTTGGATCTAATATCCTCTAGTAATGAGACAGTTATCCTCCATGTTGGATCTAATATCTCTAGTAATGAGACAGTTATCCTCCATGTTGGATCTAATATCCCTAGTAGTAAGACACATATCCTCCATGTTGGATCTAATATCTTTAGTAATAAGACACCTATCCTCCATGTTGGATCTAATATCTTTAGTAATAAGACACTTATCCTCCATGTTGGATCTAATATCTTTAGTAGTAAGACACCTATCCTCCATGTTGGATCTAATATCTCTAGTAATGAGACAGTTATCCTCCATGTTGGATCTAATATCTCTAGTAATGAGACAGTTATCCTCCATGTTGGATCTAATATCTCTAGTAATGAGACAGTTATCCTCCATGTTGGATCTAATATCCCTAGTAGTAAGACACTTATCCTCCATGTTGGATCTAATATCTCTAGTAATGAGACAGTTATCCTCCATGTTGGATCTAATATCTCTAGTAGTAAGACACTTATCCTCCATGTTGGATCTAATATCTCTAGTAATGAGACAGTTATCCTCCATGTTGGATCTAATATCTCTAGTAATGAGACAGTTATCCTCCATGTTGGATCTAATATCTCTAGTAATGAGACAGTTATCCTCCATGTTGGATCTAATATCTCTAGTAATGAGACAGTTATCCTCCATGTTGGATCTAATATCTCTAGTAATGAGACAGTTATCCTCCATGTTGGATCTAATATCTCTAGTAATGAGACAGTTATCCTCCATATTGGATCTAATATCTCTAGTAATGAGACAGTTCTCCTCCATGTTGTATCTAATATCTCTAGTAATGAGACAGTTATCCTCCATGTTGGATCTAATATCCCTAGTAGTAAGACACATATCCTCCATGTTGGATCTAATATCTTTCTCCCTAGCAATAAGACAGTTATCCTCCATGTTGGATCTAATATCTTTAGCAATAAGACAGTTATCCTCCATGTTGGATCTAATATCTTTAGTAATAAGACACTTATCCTCCATGTTGGATCTAATATCTTTAGCAATAAGACACTTATCCTCCATGTTGGATCTAATATCTTTAGCAATAAGACAGTTATCCTCCATGTTGGATCTAATATCTCTAGTAATGAGACAGTTCTCCTCCATGTTGGATCTAATATCTCTAGTAATGAGACAGTTATCCTCCATGTTGGATCTAATATCTTTAGTAATAAGACAGTTATCCTCCATGTTGGATCTAATATCTCTAGTAATAAGACACTTATCCTCCATGTTGGATCTAATATCCCTAGTAGTAAGACACCTATCCTCCATGTTGGATCTAATGTCCCTGGTAGTAAGACACCTATCCTCCATGTTGGATCTAATATCCCTAGTAGTAAGACACTTATCCTCCATGTTGGATCTAATATCCCTAGTAGTAAGACACCTATCCTCCATGTTGGATCTAATATCCCTAGTAGTAAGACACCTATCCTCCATGTTGGATCTAATATCCCTAGTAGTAAGACACTTATCCTCCATGTTGGATCTAATACCTCTAGTAATGAGACAGTTATCCTCCATGTTGGATCTAATATTGCTAGCAATAAGACAGTTATCCTCCATGTTGGATCTAATATCTCTAGTAATGAGACAGTTATCCTCCATGTTGGATCTAATATCCTAGTAATAAGACACTTATCCTCCATGTTGGATCTAATATCTCTAGTAATGAGACAGTTATCCTCCATGTTGGATCTAATATCTCTAGTAATGAGACAGTTCTCCTCCATGTTGGATCTAATATCTCTAGTAATGAGACAGTTATCCTCCATGTTGGATCTAATATCCCTAGTAGTAAGACACTCCATGTTGGATCTAATATCTTTAGCAATAAGACAGTTATCCTCCATGTTGGATCTAATATCTTTAGCAATAAGACAGTTATCCTCCATGTTGGATCTAATATCTTTAGCAATAAGACACTTATCCTCCATGTTGGATCTAATATCTTTAGCAATAAGACAGTTATCCTCCATGTTGGATCTAATATCTTTAGCAATAAGACAGTTATCCTCCATGTTGGATCTAATACCTCTAGTAATGAGACAGTTACCCTCCTTGTTGGATCTAATACCTCTAGTAATGAGACAGTTATCCTCCATGTTGGATCTAATATCTTTAGCAATAAGACACTTATCCTCCATGTTGGATCTAATATCTCTAGCAATAAGACAGTTATCCTCCATGTTGGATCTAATGTCTTTAGCAATAAGACACTTATCCTCCATGTTGGATCTAATATCTCTAGCAATAAGACAGTTATCCTCCATGTTGGATCTAATATCCCTAGTAGTAAGACACTTATCCTCCATGTTGGATCTAATATCCCTAGTAGTAAGACACCTATCCTCCATGTTGGATCTAATATCCCTGGTAGTAAGACACCTATCCTCCATGTTGGATCTAATATCCCTAGTAGTAAGACACTTATCCTCCATGTTGGATCTAATATCCCTAGTAGTAAGACACTTATCCTCCATGTTGGATCTAATATCCCTGGTAGTAAGACACTTATCCTCCATGTTGGATCTAATATCTCTGGTAATGAAACAGTTATCCTCCATGTTGGATCTAATATCTCTAGTAGTAAGACACTTATCCTCCATGTTGGATCTAATATCTTTAGCAATAAGACAGTTATCCTCCATGTTGGATCTAATATCTTTAGCAATAAGACAGTTATCCTCCATGTTGGATCTAATATCTTTAGCAATAAGACAGTTATCCTCCATGTTGGATCTAATACCTCTAGTAATGAGACAGTTATCCTCCATGTTGGATCTAATATCTCTAGCAATAAGACAGTTATCCTCCATGTTGGATCTAATATCTCTAGTAATGAGACAGTTATCCTCCATGTTGGATCTAATATTGCTAGTAATAAGACAGTTATCCTCCATGTTGGATCTAATATCTCTAGTAATGAGACAGTTATCCTCCATTTTGGATCTAATCTCTCTAGTAATGAGACAGTTATCTAATACCTCTAGTAATGAGACAGCTCTCCTCCATGTTGGATCTAATATCTCTAGTAATGAGACAGTTATCCTCCATGTTGGATCTAATATCCCTAGTAGTAAGACACCTATCCTCCATGTTGGATCTAATATCCCTAGTAGTAAGACACTTATCCTCCATGTTGGATCTAATATCTTTAGCAATAAGACACTTATCCTCCATGTTGGATCTAATATCTTTAGCAATAAGACAGTTATCCTCCATGTTGGATCTAATATCTTTAGCAATAAGACAGTTATCCTCCATGTTGGATCTAATATCTTAGTAATAAGACACTTATCCTCCATGTTGGATCTAATATCTTTAGTAATAAGACAGTTATCCTCCATGTTGGATCTAATATCTTTAGTAATAAGACAGTTATCCTCCATGTTGGATCTAATATCTTTAGCAATAAGACACTTATCCTCCATGTTGGATCTAATATCTTTAGCAATAAGACAGTTATCCTCCATGTTGGATCTAATATCTTTAGCAATAAGACACTTATCCTCCATGTTGGATCTAATATCTTTAGTAATAAGACACTTATCCTCCATGTTGGATCTAATATCTTTAGCAATAAGACACTTATCCTCCATGTTGGATCTAATATCTTTAGCAATAAGACACTTATCCTCCATGTTGGATCTAATATCTTTAGCAATAAGACACTTATCCTCCATGTTGGATCTAATATCTTTAGTAATAAGACACTTATCCTCCATGTTGGATCTAATATCTTTAGCAATAAGACAGTTATCCTCCATGTTGGATCTAATATCCCTAGTAGTAAGACACTTATCCTCCATGTTGGATCTAATATCCCTAGTAGTAAGACACCTATCCTCCATGTTGGATCTAATATCCCTAGTAGTAAGACACTTATCCTCCATGTTGGATCTAATATCCCTAGTAGTAAGACACCTATCCTCCATGTTGGATCTAATATCCCTGGTAGTAAGACACCTATCCTCCATGTTGGATCTAATATCCCTAGTAGTAAGACACTTATCCTCCATGTTGGATCTAATATCTCTAGTAATGAGACACTTATCCTCCATGTTGGATCTAATATCTCTAGTAATAAGACAGTTATCCTCCATGTTGGATCTAATATCTCTAGTAATGAGACAGTTATCCTCCATGTTGGATCTAATATCTTTAGCAATAAGACACTTATCCTCCATGTTGGATCTAATATCTCTAGTAATGAGACAGTTATCCTCCATGTTGGATCTAATATCTCTAGTAATAAGACAGTTATCCTCCATGTTGGATCTAATATCTCTAGTAGTAAGACACTTATCCTCCATGTTGGATCTAATATCTCTAGTAATGAGACAGTTATCCTCCATGTTGGATCTAATATCTCTAGTAATAAGACAGTTATCCTCCATGTTGGATCTAATATCTTTAGCAATAAGACACTTATCCTCCATGTTGGATCTAATATCTATAGTAATGAGACAGTTATCCTCCATGTTGGATCTAATATCTCTAGTAATGAGACAGTTATCCTCCATGTTGGATCTAATATCTCTAGTAGTAAGACACTTATCCTCCATGTTGGATCTAATATCTCTAGTAATGAGACAGTTCTCCTCCATGTTGGATCTAATATCTCTAGTAATGAGACAGTTATCCTCCATGTTGGATCTAATATCCCTAGTAGTAAGACACTTATCCTCCATGTTGGATCTAATATCTCTAGTAATAAGACACTTATCCTCCATGTTGGATCTAATATCTCTAGTAATAAGACACTTATCCTCCATGTTGGATCTAATATCTTTAGCAATAAGACAGTTATCCTCCATGTTGGATCTAATATCTTTAGCAATAAGACAGTTATCCTCCATGTTGGATCTAATATCTTTAGCAATAAGACACTTATCCTCCATGTTGGATCTAATATCTTTAGCAATAAGACAGTTATCCTCCATGTTGGATCTAATATCTTTAGCAATAAGACAGTTATCCTCCATGTTGGATCTAATATCTTTAGCAATAAGACACTTATCCTCCATGTTGGATCTAATATCTTTAGCAATAAGACAGTTATCCTCCATGTTGGATCTAATATCTTTAGCAATAAGACACTTATCCTCCATGTTGGATCTAATATCTTTAGCAATAAGACACTTATCCTCCATGTTGGATCTAATATCTTTAGTAATAAGACACTTATCCTCCATGTTGGATCTAATATCTTTAGCAATAAGACACTTATCCTCCATGTTGGATCTAATATCTTTAGTAATAAGACACTTATCCTCCATGTTGGATCTAATATCTTTAGCAATAAGACACTTATCCTCCATGTTGGATCTAATATCTTTAGCAATAAGACAGTTATCCTCCATGTTGGATCTAATATCCCTAGTAGTAAGACACTTATCCTCCATGTTGGATCTAATATCCCTAGTAGTAAGACACCTATCCTCCATGTTGGATCTAATATCCCTAGTAGTAAGACACTTATCCTCCATGTTGGATCTAATATCCCTAGTAGTAAGACACTTATCCTCCATGTTGGATCTAATATCCCTGGTAGTAAGACACTTATCCTCCATGTTGGATCTAATATCTCTAGTAATGAAACAGTTATCCTCCATATTGGATCTAATATCTCTAGTAGTAAGATACTTATCCTCCATGTTGGATCTAATATCCCTAGTAGTAAGACACTTATCCTCCATGTTGGATCTAATCTCTCTAGTAATGAAACAGTTATCCTCCATGTTGGATCCAATATCTTTAGCAATAAGACAGTTATCCTCCGTGTTGGATCTAATATCTTTAGCAATAAGACAGTTATCCTCCATGTTGGATCCAATATCTTTAGCAATAAGACAGTTATCCTCCATGTTGGATCTAATATCCCTAGTAGTAAGACACCTATCCTCCATGTTGGATCTAATATCTTTAGCAATAAGACACTTATCCTCCATGTTGGATCTAATATCTCTAGCAATAAGACAGTTATCCTCCATGTTGGATCTAATGTCTTTAGCAATAAGACACTTATCCTCCATGTTGGATCTAATATCTCTAGCAATAAGACAGTTATCCTCCATGTTGGATCTAATATCCCTAGTAGTAAGACACCTATCCTCCATGTTGGATCTAATATCTCTAGTAGTAAGACACTTATCCTCCATGTTGGATCTAATATCTCTAGCAATAAGACACTTACCCTCCATGTTGGATCTAATATCTCTAGTAGTAAGACACTTATCCTCCATGTTGGATCTAATATCTTTAGCAATAAGACAGTTATGCTCCATGTTGGATCTAATATCTTTAGCAATAAGACACTTATCCTCCATGTTGGATCTAATATCTTTAGCAATAAGACACTTATCCTCCATGTTGGATCTACTATCTTTAGCAATAAGACACTTATCCTCCATGTTGGATCTAATATCTTTAGCAAGAAGACACTTATCCTCCATGTTGGATCTAATATCTCTAGCACTAAGACACTTATCCTCCATGTTGGATTTAATATCTCTAGCACTAAGACACTTATCCTCCATGTTGGATCTAATATCTCTAGCACTAAGACACTTATCCTCCATGTTGGATCTAATATCTCTAGCACTAAGACACTTATCCTCCATGTTGGATCTAATATCTCTAGCACTAAGACACTTATCCTCCATGTTGGATCTAATATCTTTAGCAAGAGATGCCTTATTAAAACAAGAGACCGAGGTCGCAGTAGAAGGTCACGGGGTTAACCGTCTGACTCTGTTGTTCACACAGGAGAGACACTTGACAATCGTGGATCCTCTGGGGAGCCTCAACGACATCATGACGCTGACGAGGCAGAGGAGAGTCTCTCCGCATCAGCACGCCTCAAGAAACACCAACGGAGACCCAAAACGAAAACTCACTGCTGCTCTGACTGTGGGAAAGGTTACAAATATTCATCAGCTCTTAAAAAACACCAGAGGTTCCACACCGGAGAGAAAGTATACCACTGCTCAGACTGTGGGAGGAGGTTTACTTCCTCAGTCGGAATGCAATTACATCAGAGAACCCACACCGGAGAGAAACCGTACCACTGCTCAGATTGCGGGATGGGTTTTACTACCTCATGTAGACTGATATCACACCAGAGAATCCACACTGGAGAGAAACCATACATCTGCTCTGACTGTGGGATGAGTTTTACAACCTCAGGTGGAATGATATCACACCAGAGAGTACACACTGAGAAGACTTTTGCTGCCCGGACAGCCCTGGCTACTCACAAACGAATCCACACTAGGGAGAAACCGTTTCACTGCTCCGACTGTGGAATGAGCTATATTACCTTCAGCGGCCTGAAAACACACCAGGCTAAACATACCGGAGAGAAACCGTATAGCTGTGATGTATGTGGGGATAGTTTTTCTCTCTCCACAACCCTATCTATTCATAAACGAATACACACAGGTGAGAAACCTTACCACTGCCTTGACTGTGGAATTAGCTTTTCTGCCTCAAGTGGCCTGAGAAGACACCAGAGAAAACATACTGGAGAGAAGCCTTATAGCTGTAATCAGTGTGGGAAGGGTTTTCTTCGATCAGACTCCCTGGCAAAACACAAGGCAAGAGCCACAGAGTGTGGAATGATCTCCAATACTCGACCTGGGTAGTAGAACAGAATGTGGAATGATCTATTTGTGATAACTGTGTGTGTGTGTGTGTGTGTGTTGTGTGTGTGTGTGTGTGTGTGTGTGTGTGTGTGTTCAACTTGTATGTAAAAATCCTACCACTTTTGATTGATCTAATGTCTAATGATCCCAATTTAAATGGTGGAACATTTATAGAAAATGTTATAGATGGAGCATCAGCACCATAAATGTGATGTTTTGGTGTAGTTGGAGACCCTAGAAGCTTTCACATTCCAGATGTTGCTGCATATTAACAGAAAAATGAGTTTCTAATATCATGTAGCCTCGACTCCAGGTTTCACTGACGTTGCTCTCCAAAAGCCTGAGGAAGTTCATGTTGGAAAAGTAGGTATGAAAGCATCACGATGCTGGCTGATTGGCTGAGAGTATTTGCCATTTTTCCAAATCAACCATCATTTACACCCCTCTTCAGAAACAGAGTAAGCTAAGAAAACTCATTTCAGTCTTCTAGAAACCCTGGGACCCTAATCCCTTTCCAGAACCCTGACCCTGGACCCTGACCCTGGAACCCTGACCCTGGAACACTAACCTGGGACCCTGACCCTAACCCCTGACCCTGGGACCCTAACCCTGGGGCCCTAATCCCTTGTTGGAAAAACCCTGGAACACTAACCCTGCTGGCTGAAACCCTAACACCCATGGAACACTAACCCTGGGACCCTGACCCTAACCCTGGAACCCTAACCCTGGGACCCTAATCCCTTTCCCTGGAACACTAACCCTGGGACCCTAACCCTGGAACCCTGACCCTGGGACCCTAACCCTGGAACCCTAACCCTGGAACACCCTGACCCTGGGACCCTAACCCTGGAACCCTGACCCTGGGACCCTAACCCTGGAACCCTAACCCTGGAACCCTGACCCTGGGACCCTAACCCTGGAACCCTGACCCTGGGACCCTAACCCCTTTCCCTGGGTAAACTCAGAACATTGTTATACGCGTAAGTAAATAAAGGAGTGGAAGAGAGACTGGTTTTGTATGTCAGAGGTTAATGGTTCTCTGTAGAAAGACAGATGCTAGCCTAGCTGGGTAAGTTAGCTTGCTAGCCTAGCTGGGTACGTTAGCTTGCTAGACTAGCTGGGTAATGGCTGTGGAATGTGTTGGGTGGACTGGAGGAGATCACAGGATTGCTATAGGGGAAGCGGATGGATTAGGCGAAAGAGGAGTTGAGGTCAGGTCAGATCCCCTGAAGGGAGTAATTACGGTTCATTACCCTGTCAAACAATTAGATGTAAGGATTGGAGAGGAGTGTCCCAAGTGGTGTGTATATACTGGTGATGGTGGAAACACGCTGTTGTCTGAATTACAGCTGTAAAGACCCTTTGGGAAGAATTAAACTTGCTTAAGCTTCTCTAGTGTCCGTGAGTTATTTACTCTGAAAAATTAGAACCTAAACAGATGGTTTGAATATTCCAGTCCATCAATGATGATTCCCAATCCAAATTTACTGAGCTTCAGCAATTGTCTCAAAAAAAAAACAATGAATATATGAGTTGTGCAAGGTTGGTAGAGTCTTATTCAAAACCCAACCAACCAAATAAAAGAGACCCAGAAAACCTAAGCTTATGCCAGTGTGGCTATCAAGAATGATGCAGTGACCAAAAGATTATCAGAGGGATTTTCAGGCTGAACTGATGGTGAGTCCATTTCGACGACAGCTGAGAAGTGATGCGATACCATAGATTATTTTTCCCCTTCACAACAACAAACAGAAGATTCTTAACATTAGTTAGCCTAGCTGTGTAAGTTAGCTAGCCAGCCTAGCTGGGTAAGTTAGCTTGCTAGCCTGGCTGGGTAAGTTGGTTTGCTAGCCTAGCTGTGTAAGTTAGCTAGCCAGCCTAGCTGGGTAAGTTAGCTTGCTAGCCTGGCTGGGTAAGTTAGCTTGCTAGCCTAGCTGTGTAAGTTAGCTAGCCAGCCTAGCTGGGTAAGTTAGCTTGCTAGCCTAGCTGTGTAAGTTAGCTAGCCAGCCTAGCTGGGTAAGTTAGCTTGCTAGCCTGGCTGGGTAAGTTGGTTTGCTTGCCTGGCTGGGTAAGTTAGTTTGCTAGCCTGGCTGGGTAAGTTAGCTTGCTACCCTGGCTGGGTAAGTTAGCTTGCTACTCTAGCTGGGTAAGTTAGCTTGCTACCCTAGCTGGGTAAGTTAGCTTGCTACCCTAGCTGGGTAAGTTAGCTTGCTACTCTAGCTGGGTAAGTTAGCTTGCTAGCCTAGCTGTGTAAGTTAGCTAGCCAAGCTGTGTAAGTTAGCTAGCCAGCCTAGCTGTGTAAGTTAGCTAGCCAGCCTAGCTGGGTAAGTTAGCTTGCTAGCCTAGCTGTGTAAGTTAGCTAGCCAGCCTAGCTGGGTAAGTTAGCTTGCTAGCCTAGCTGTGTAAGTTAGCTAGCCAGCCTAGCTGTGTAAGTTAGCTAGCCAGCCTAGCTGTGTAAGTTAGCTAGCCAGCCTAGCTGGGTAAGTTAGCTTGCTAGCCTGGCTGGGTAAGTTGGTTTGCTTGCCTGGCTGGGTAAGTTAGTTTGCTAACCTGGCTGGGTAAGTTAGCTTGCTACCCTGGCTGGGTAAGTTAGCTTGCTACTCTAGCTGGGTAAGTTAGCTTGCTACCCTAGCTGGGTAAGTTAGCTTGCTACCCTAGCTGGGTAAGTTAGCTTGCTACTCTAGCTGGGTAAGTTTGCTTGCTAGCCTGGCTGGGTAAGTTAGCTTGCTAGCCTGGCTGGGTAAGTTAGCTTGCTAGCCTGGCTGGGTAAATTAGCTTGCTAGCCTGGCTGGGTAAGTTAGATTGCTAGCCTGGCTGGGTAAGTTAGCTTGCTGGCCTGGCTGGGTAAGTTAGATTGCTAGCCTGGCTGGGTAAGTTAGCTTGCTAGCCTGGCTGGGTAAGTTAGCTTGCTAGCCTGGCTGGGTAAGTTAGATTGCTAGCCTGGCTGGGTAAGTTAGCTTGCTGGCCTGGCTGGGTAAGTTAGCTTGCTAGCCTGGCTGGGTAAGTTAGCTTGCTAGCCTGGCTGGGTAAGTTAGCCTGCTAAATATCTGCGAAATACAGCAGCAAGATTTGTGGCCCGTTGCCATGAGAACAGGGCAACCAGTGGAACACGAACAACATTGTAAATACCACCTATATTTATTTGTTTATTTATTTAGATTACTGTTCGTACTACAACTATTTGCACATTGCTAAAACACTGGTAATATAACACTCGAAATGTATTTGAGATGTTTACATTTGTTGTTTGGGTTGTTTTGTTATCTCAATTTTGTTTCCATGGCAATAAAGCCAATTTGAAATTCATTCCCTTTTTTATGTAGGTTTCATATAATGTTATAATATTATGATTGAAATCAAATAAAAACAATAGTTTAAAAGTTATTTACTTACTTTTTTACATTTAGATTTTAAATCTACATTTGACTCAACTGCGTTACCCACTCCAGTCAGCAGATGGCGGTCTGAGACTTTAAGGCGATGCTGTTGGTGTGACGTATAATGTAGTGGACGGAACGCTTCTTTCAACAGCAGCAACAGTTCGTCAGACACCTCGGTAGCTTGATAGAGGAATTAGCCGAACCAATATAGCTCTTTAGACGCTTTCGTGTATATTAGCCACTGTGTTTTAAACCCACTTCTGTCGTCTAGATAGTTATCCGATTTAATTTCATATTTACGTTGTTATTGGTCAGCTAGCTGGCTGGTTAAGTTAGCTTTAGCCTAGCTAGCTAACTGTTAGCTAACATCCCCCGACCATGAGCTCCCTAAGCTACTCTCCTCCTGTTGGAGAAGAGGAGGTCTGCTGGACGGAGAAAGAGGGTCGTTGGCTGAACATTGTCGTGAAAGAGGAGGAGGAAGAGGAGGATGTCACAGTAACAAAAGTAGAGGAAGAGGAGGTTGTTACAGTAAAACAAGAAGTAGAGAGTGAGGATGTTACAGTGAAAGAAGAGGAAGACGCGTTCAGAGTGAAAGAGGAGGAAGGTATTACAGTAAAAGAAGAGGAGGGAGAGATAACTGTCATATTGGAAGAAGAAGAAGAAGAGGTTGCAGAACTGATTAACACCAGTAAGTAACGTCTTAATAACAGAAGCACACACTATGAATGCCTCATGCTCCTGGTACCTACTACAATACCCCGTTTGGAGGCACTTAAATCTTCACCCACCCTCTGAATAGGCACACATACACAATCCATGTCTCAGTTGTCTCAGGGCTTTAAAAAAAACGTATTTTAACCCGTCTCTTCCTTTTCATCTACACTGATTTTGAAGTGGATTTTAACAAGTGACATCAATGAGGGTCAGTCTGTCCTGGTAAGAGACGGTGTTTCCAGATGTTTTGTAAACTCCGTGTCTATGAGGCGTTTATCAGTTATATTCTTCAAGAATCAGCCAGCGAGGATTTCCTGTGGTGGACATCTTGTTACAGCTGTTTAATAAGTCATTAATAATAATGTCCCATTTTGTCATGTCGTTATAATAAGATATAAAGTAGGGACGATATTATTCACTAAAAATGCCAACATCGTTATCGGCCCAACGTCTAGTTTATTAAAGCCGATGTGCAAAACCGATGTCAAAGTATACTACGGAACGCCGTTTGGGTCAAAAAGATACGTGTCAAATAACACTATTTAATAATAACATAATAACACAATAACACTATTTAATAATAACACAATAACACTATTTAATAATAACATAATAACACAATAACACTATTTAATAATAACACTATTTAATAATAACACTATTTGATAATAACATAATAACACTATTTAATAATAACACTATTTAATAATAACATAATAACACTATTTGATAATAACACAATAACACTATTTGATAATAACACTATTTGATAATAACATAATAACTATTTGACAATAACACTATTTGATAATAACACTATTTGATAATAACACTATTTGATAATAACACTATTTGACAATAACACTATTTGATAATAACACTATTTGATAATAACACTATTTGATAATAACACTATTTGATAATAACACTATTTGACAATAACACTATTTGACAATAACACTATTTGACAATAACACTATTTGATAATAGCACTATTTGACAATAACACTATTTGATAATAACACTATTTGATAATAACACTATTTGATAATAACACTATTTGATAATAACACTATTTGATAATAACACTATTTGATAATAACACTATTTGATAATAACACTATTTGATAATAACACTATTTGATAATAACACTATTTGACAATAACACTATTTGATAATAACACTATTTGATAATAACACTATTGGATAATAACACTATTTGAAGTGTTAAATAAGCTTCTATTCCCTCACCCTTTATCTCATGTTTAAAAATCGGTGTCCGAAAATACCTAATTAATTGGCCATTCTGATTCTGATTAATCGGTCGATCTCTACTCCAGTATCCCTGCACATTGTTAATATGGTACTGACCCTGTATATAGTCACCTTCCCCCTATACATATCTACCTCCATCACTCCAGTATCCCTGTCTCCTTACCCCTATACATATCTACCTCCATCACTCCAGTATCCCTGTCTCCTTCCCCCTATACATATCTACCTCCATCACTCCAGTATCCCTGTCCCCTTCCCCCTATACATATCTACCTCCATCACTCCAGTATCCCTGTCTCCTTCCCCCTATACATATCTACCTCCATCACTCCAGTATCCCTGTCTCCTTCCCCCTATACATATCTACCTCCATCACTCCAGTATCCCTGCACATTGTTAATATGGTACTGACCCTGTATATAGTCTCCTTCCCCCTATACATATCTACCTCCATCACTCCAGTATCCCTGTCTCCTTCCCCCTCTACATATCTACCTCCATCACTCCAGTATCCCTGTCCTCTTCCCCCTATACATATCTACCTCCATCACTCCAGTATCCCTATCTCCTTCCCCCTATACATATCTACCTCCATCACTCCAGTATCCCTGCACATTGTTAATATGGTACTGACCCTGTATATAGTCTCCTTCCCCCTATACATATCTACCTCCATCACTTCAGTATCCCTGTACATTGTTAATATGGTACTGGAACAGACCCTGTATATAGTCTCCTTCCCCCTATACATATCTACCTCCATCACTCCAGTATCCCTGTCCCCTTCCCCCTATACATATCTACCTCCATCACTCCAGTATCCCTGTCCCCTTACCCCTATACATATCTACCTCCATCACTCCAGTATCCCTGTCCCCTTACCCCTCTACATATCTCCCTCCATCACTCCAGTATCCCTGTCTCCTTCCCCCTCTACATATCTACCTCCATCACTCCAGTATCCCTGTCTCCTTCCCCCTCTACATATCTCCCTCCATCATTTCAGTATCCCTGTCCCCTTCCCCCTATACATATCTACCTCCATCACTCCAGTATCCCTGTCTCCTTCCCCCTATACATATCTACCTCCATCCCTCTAGTATCCCTGTCCCCTTCCCCCTATACATATCTACCTCCATCCCTCTAGTATCCCTGTCCCCTTACCCCTCTACATATCTCCCTCCATCATTTCAGTATCCCTGTCCCCTTCCCCCTATACATATCTACCTCCATCCCTCTAGTATCCCTGTCCCCTTACCCCTCTACATATCTCCCTCCATCATTTCAGTATCCCTGTCCCCTTCCCCCTATACATATCTACCTCCATCCCTCTAGTATCCCTGTCCCCTTCCCCCTATACATATCTACCTCCATCCCTCTAGTATCCCTGTCCCCTTCCCCCTATACATATCTACCTCCATCACTCCAGTATCCCTGTCTCCTTACCCCTATACATATCTACCTCCATCCCTCTAGTATCCCTGTCCCCTTACCCCTCTACATATCTCCCTCCATCATTTCAGTATCCCTGTCTCCTTACCCCTATACATATCTACCTCCATCACTCCAGTATCCCTGTCTCCTTCCCCCTACACATATCTACCTCCATCACTCCAGTATCCCTGTCTCCTTCCCCCTACACATATCTACCTCCATCACTCCAGTATCCCTGTCTCCTTCCCCCTATACATATCTACCTCCATCACTCCAGTATCCCTGTCCCCTTACCCCTCTACATATCTCCCTCCATCACTCCAGTATCCCTGTCTCCTTCCCCCTATACATATCTACCTCCATCACTCCAGTATCCCTGTCCCCTTACCCCTATACATATCTACCTCCATCACTCCAGTATCCCTGTCTCCTTACCCCTATACATATCTACCTCCATCACTCCAGTATCCCTGTCACCTTACCCCTATACATATCTACCTCCATCACTCCAGTATCCCTGTCTCCTTACCCCTCTACATATCTACCTCCATCACTCCAGTATCCCTGTCCCCTTACCCCTCTACATATCTCCCTCCATCATTTCAGTATCCCTGTCTCCTTCCCCCTATACATATCTACCTCCATCACTCCAGTATCCCTGTCTCCTTTGTCCCCTTACCCCTCTACATATCTCCCTCCATCACTCCAGTATCCCTGTCTCCTTCCCCCTATACATATCTACCTCCATCACTCCAGTATCCCTGTCCCCTTACCCCTATACATATCTACCTCCATCACTCCAGTATCCCTGTCTCCTTCCCCCTATACATATCTACCTCCATCACTCCAGTATCCCTGTCCCCTTACCCCTCTACATATCTCCCTCCATCACTCCAGTATCCCTGTCTCCTTCCCCCTATACATATCTACCTCCATCACTCCAGTATCCCTGTCTCCTTCCCCCATCACTCCAGTATCCCTGTCTCCTTCCCCCTATACATATCTACCTCCATCCCTCCAGTATCCCTGTACATACATATAGTATGATTAGTATGTTTTTGTTCTACATTGTTATTGATGACATTATTGATTATTATATTGTTATTGATTATTGATTATTACATTGTTATTGATTATTGTTATTAATTATTGCATTGTTATTGATTATTGTTATTGATTATTACATTGTTATTGATTATTGCATTGTTATTGATTATTGTTATTGATTATTATATTGTTATTGAATATTGTTATTGATTATTACATTGTTATTGATTATTGTTATTGATTATTGCATTGTTATTGATTATTGTTATTGATTATTATATTGTTATTGAATATTGTTATTAATTATTACATTGTTATTGATTATTGTTATTAATTATTGCATTGTTATTGATTATTGTTATTGATTATTATATTGTTATTGAATATTGTTATTGAATATTGTTATTGATTATTACATTGTTATTGATTATTACATTGTTATTAATTATTACATTGTTATTGATTATTGTTATTGATTATTTCATTGTTATTGATTACTGTTATTGATTATTTCATTGTTATTGATTATTGTTTTTGAATATTGTTATTGATTATTACATTGTTATTAATTATTACATTGTTATTGATTATTGTTATTGATTATTGCATTGCTATTGATTATTATATTGTTATTGATTATTTCATTGTTATTGATTACTGTTATAGATTATTTCATTGTTATTGATTATTGTTATTGAATATTGTTATTGATTATTACATTGTTATTAATTATTACATTGTTATTGATTATTGTTATTGATTATTACATTGTTATTGATTATTACATTGTTTGTTATTGATTATTGCATTGTTATTGATTATTGTTATTGATTATTGTTATTGATTATTACATTGTTATTGATTATTACATTGTTATTAATTATTACATTGTTATTGATTATTGTTATTGACTATTTCATTGTTATTGATTACTGTTATTGATTATTACGTTGTTATTGATTATTACATTGTTATTGATTATTACATTGTTATTAATTATTACATTGTTATTGATTATTGTTATTGATTATTTCATTGTTATTGATTACTGTTATTGATTATTTCATTGTTATTGATTATTGTTATTGATTATTGTTATTGATTATTACATTGTTATTGATTATTACATTGTTATTGATTATTATATTGTTATTGATTATTACATTGTTATTGATTATTACATTGTTATTGATTATTACATTGTTATTGATTATTGATTATTGCATTGTTATTGATTATTACATTGTTATTGATTATTACATTGTTATTGATTATTACATTGTTATTAATTATTGTTATTGATTATTGTTATTGATTATTGCATTGTTATTGATTATTACATTGTTATTAATTATTGTTATTGATTATTGTTATTGATTATTGCATTGTTATTGATTATTGTTATTAATTATTGCATTGTTATTGATTATTATATTGTTATTGAATATTGTTATTGATTATTACATTGTTATTGATTATTACATTGTTTGTTATTGATTATTGTTATTGATTATTGCATTGTTATTGATTATTGTTATTGATTATTGCATTGTTATTGATTATTGTTATTGATTATTGCGTTGTTATTGATTATTGTTATTGATTATTGTTATTGATTATTACATTGTTATTGATTATTGTTATTGATTATTGTTATTGATTATTGCATTGTTATTGATTATTGTTATTGATTATTGCATTGTTATTGATTATTGTTATTGATTATTGTTATTGATTATTGCATTGTTATTGATTATTGTTATTGATTATTGTTATTGATTATTGCATTGTTATTGATTATTGTTATTGATTATTGCATTGTTATTGATTATTGTTATTGATTATTACATTGTTATTGATTATTGTTATTGATTATTTCATTGTTATTGATTATTGTTATTGATTATTGCATTGTTATTGATTATTACATTGTTATTAATTATTACATTGTTATTGATTATTGTTATTGATTATTACATTGTTATTGATTATTACATTGTTATTGATTATTGCATTGTTATTGATTATTGTTATTGATTATTGCATTGTTATTGATTATTGTTATTGATTATTGCGTTGTTATTGATTATTGTTATTGATTATTGTTATTGATTATTTCATTGTTATTGATTATTGTTATTGATTATTGTTATTGATTATTGCATTGTTATTGATTATTACATTGTTATTGATTATTACATTGTTATTGATTATTGTTATTGATTATTTCATTGTTATTGATTATTGTTATTGATTATTGTTATTGATTATTGCATTGTTATTGATTATTGTTATTGATTATTTCATTGTTATTGATTATTGTTATTGAATATTGCATTGTTATTGATTATTGCATTGTTATTGATTATTACATTGTTATTGATTATTACATTGTTATTGATTATTGCATTGTTATTGATTATTGTTATTGATTATTGTTATTGATTATTGCATTGTTATTGATTATTGTTATTGATTATTACATTGTTATTGATTATTGTTATTGATTATTTCATTGTTATTGATTATTGTTATTGATTACTGTTATTGATTATTTCATTGTTATTGATTATTGTTATTGATTATTTCATTGTTATTGATTATTGTTATTGATTATTACATTGTTATTGATTATTGTTATTGAATATTGTTATTGATTATTACATTGTTATTGATTATTACATTGTTATTAATTATTACATTGTTATTGATTATTGTTATTGATTATTACATTGTTATTGATTATTGCATTGTTATTGATTATTACATTGTTATTGATTATTACATTGTTATTGATTATTGCATTGTTATTGATTATTGTTATTGATTATTTCATTGTTATTGATTACTGTTATTGATTATTTAATTGTTATTGATTATTGTTATTGATTATTGTTATTGATTATTGCATTGTTATTGATTATTACATTGTTATTGATTATTGTTATTGATTATTTCATTATTGTTATTGATTATTTCATTGTTATTGATTATTGTTATTGATTATTGTTATTGATTATTGCATTGTTATTGATTATTGTTATTGATTATTGTTATTGATTATCGTTATTGATTATTGCATTGTTATTGATTATTGCATTGTTATTGATTATTACATTGTTATTGATTATTACATTGTTATTGATTATTACATTGTTATTGATTATTACATTGTTATTGATTATTGTTATTGATTATTGCATTGTTATTGATTATTACATTGTTATTGATTATTACATTGTTATTGATTATTGTTATTGATTATTGCATTGTTATTGATTATTGCATTGTTATTGATTATTGTATTGTTATTGATTATTGCATTGTTATTGATTATTGTTATTGATTATTTCATTGTTATTGATTACTGTTATTAATTATTTCATTGTTATTGATTATTGATTATTGTTATTGATTATTACATTGTTGTTGATTATTACATTGTTATTGATTATTACGTTGTTATTGATTATTACATTGTTATTAATTATTGTTATTGATTATTACGTTATTAATTATTGTTATTGAATATTGTTATTGATTATTACATTGTTATTGATTATTGTTATTGATTATTGCATTGTTATTGATTATTGCATTGTTATTGATTATTGTTATTGATTATTGTTATTGATTATTGCATTGTTATTGATTATTGTTATTGATTATTTCATTGTTATTGATTATTGTTATTGATTATTTCATTGTTATTGATTATTGTTATTGATTATTGTTATTGATTATTGCATTGTTATTGATTATTGTTATTGATTATTGCATTGTTATTGATTATTGTTATTGATTATTGCATTGTTATTGATTATTGTTATTGATTATTGTTATTGATTATTGCATTGTTATTGATTATTGTTATTGATTATTGCATTGTTATTGCTTATTGTTATTGATTATTATATTGTTATTGATTATTACATTGTTATTAATTATTACATTGTTATTGATTATTGTTATTGATTATTGCATTGTTATTGATTATTACATTGCATTGTTATTAATTATTACATTGTTATTGATTATTGTTATTGATTATTACATTGTTATTGATTATTGCATTGTTATTGATTATTGTTATTGATTATTACATTGTTATTGATTATTGTTATTGATTATTGTTATTGATTATTGCATTGTTATTGATTATTACATTGTTATTGATTATTGCATTGTTATTGATTATTACATTGTTATTGATTATTGTTATTGATTATTTCATTGTTATTGATTATTGTTATTGATTATTGTTATTGATTATTGCATTGTTATTGATTATTGTTATTGATTATTACATTGTTATTGATTATTACATTGTTGTTGATTATTACATTGTTATTGATTATTGCATTGTTATTGATTATTACATTGTTATTGATTATTGTTATTGATTATTTCATTGTTATTGATTATTGTTATTGATTATTGTTATTGATTATTGCATTGTTATTGATTATTGCATTGTTATTGATTATTACATTGTTATTGATTATTGTTATTGATTATTACATTGTTGTTGATTATTACATTGTTATTGATTATTACATTGTTGTTGATTATTACATTGTTATTGATTATGCATTGATTTGCAACGATGACATAAACATGATATTAAGCAGGACATTCAAATGAGCCTTACAGTTGGCAGGTTCGTGTTTAGAGTGTTGGTCCAGTGACCGAAAGGTTGCTAGATCGAAATCCCCCGAGCTGACAAGGTAAACAATCTGTCGTTCTGCCCCTGAACAAGGCAGTTAACTCACTGTTCCCCGGTAGGCCGTCATTGTAAATAAGAATTTGTTCTTAACGGACTTGCCCAGTAAAATAAAGGTTAAATAAATAAATAAAATATTATCCAAAAGTAATGTGAAACGCACTCATATTCAACCTGTAAATGAGGCTATTTTTACTGTCAGCCTATGAGAACTCCCCTGAGTTTTCCCCCACGGTGGTGAATTAGTGAATAGACACAGAACTTAATGTGAGTTTCCTTCAGTAGCACTCATAATCTTGCACTGTAATATTCAGAATACATTGTGAATTAATAGCTAATGCACTGTGAATTAACAGATAATGCACTGTGAATTAGTAGATAATGCACGGTGAATTAGTAGATAATGCACGGTGAATTAGTAGATAATGCACGGTGAATTGGTAGATAATGCACTGTGAATTAGTAGATAATGCACTGCGAATTAGTAGATAATGCACTGCGAATAAGTAGATAATGCACTGCGAATTATTAGATAATGCACTGTGAATTAGTAGATAATGCACTGCGAATTAGTAGATAATGCACTGTGAAAATGCAGATATAAACTCATCAATAAAACAAGCGTCCTCACTCAACTGTGTTTATTTTCAGAAAACAACAAAATAAATAAATAAATAAATATTTTTATGAACATAAGATACAACAACTGAGACATAAACTGAACAGGTTCCACAGACATGTGACTAACAGAAATGGAATAATGTGTCCCTGAACAAAGGGGGGGAGGTCAAAATCAAAAGTAGCAGTCAGTGTGGCCACCAGCTGCATTAAGTACTGCAGTGCATCTCCTCCTCATGGACTGCACCAGATTTTGCAGTTCTTGCTGTGAGATGTTACCCCACTCTTCCACCAAGACACCTGCAAGTTCCCGGACATTTCTGGGGGGAATGGCCCTAGCCCTCACCCTCCGATCCAACAGGTCCCAGGCGTGCTCAATGGGATTGCGATCCGGGCTCTTCGCTGGCCATGGCAGAACACTAACATTCCTGACTTGCAGGAATTCACGCACAGAACGAGCAGTATGGCTGGCAGCATTGTCATGCTGGAGGGTCATGTCAGGATGAGCCTGCAGGAAGGGTACCACATGAGGGAGGAGGATGTCTTCCCTGTAACGCACAGCGTTGAGATTGCCTGTAATAACAACAAGCTCAGTCCGATGATGCTGTGACACACCTTCCAGACCATGACGGACCCTCTACCTCCAAATCGATCCCGCTCCAGAGTACAGGCCTCGGTGTAACGCTCATTCCTTCGACAATAAACGCGACTCGTCACTGGCAAAAAGTGGGTGGGTTTGTGCCCATAGGCGACGTCGTTGCCGGTGATGTCTGGTGAGGACCTGCCTTACAACAGGCCTACAAGACCTCAGTCCAGCCTCTCTCAGACTATTACGGACAGTCTGAGCACTGATGGAGGGATTGTGCGTTCCTGGTGTAACTCGGGCAGTTGTTGTTGCCATCCTGTACCTGTCCCGCAGGTGTGATGTTCGGATGTACCGATCCTGTGCAGGTGTTGTTACACGTGGTCTGCCACTGCGAGGACGATCAGCTGCCCGTCCTGTCTCCCTGTAGCGCTGTCTTAGGCGTCTCACAGTACGGACATTGCAATTTATTGCCCTGGCCACATCTGCAGTCCTCATGCCCCCTTGCAGCATGCCTAAGGCACAATCATGCAGATGAGCAGGGACCCTAGGCATCTTTCTTTTGGTGTTTTTTTAGAGTCAGTAGAAAGGCCTCTTTAGTGTCCTAAGTTTTCATAACTGTGACCTTACTTGCCTGCTGTCTGGAAGCTGTTAGTGTCTTAATTAATGACCGTTCCACAGGTGCATGTTCATTAACCTGTTGATCCTACCCCCTACTTTTTCGAACATTCTGTTAAAAATCGCACAACATTTCAGCGCCCTGCCAGGAATATAGTATATGCATATGATTAGTATGTGTGGATAGAAAACACTCAGAAGACAAAGTCGTCTGGCACACTGCTTAGGATTTCAACAACTTGAATAACTTATTTCTCCATTTCTAGTTACCACTAACTACAATCATCAACTTTACTACAAAGTGGCATTTTTTTTCTTACAAAATATATATTATTGCTAGACTCATATTAAGATAACCTTCAAATAAGTTTGTAAAAGCATTCACCCTCTCCTCCCTCTCTTCTGCCCTCCTTTGTCGTTCACACAGGAGAAGGATGTGACTATGGTGGATCCTCTGAGGAGCCTCAACAACATCATGACGCTGACGAGGCAGAGAAGAGTCTCTCCAGAGCAGAACACCTCAAGAAACCCCAGCGGAGACCCACAGGGAAGAAACTTCACCGCTGCTCTGACTGTGGGAAGAGTTACTCAAGATCAGATTCACTGAAAGTACACCTGAGAATTCACACAGGAGAGAAACCTCACTGCTGCTCTGACTGTGGGAAGAGATTTACCTCTTCAGCAGACCTTAAAAGACATGAGAGAATCCATACAGGAGAAAAACCTTATAGCTGTAATCAATGTGGGAAGAGTTTCACAACATCTAGCCAGCTGACTATACACCAGAGAACACACACAGGAGAGAAGCCTTACCACTGCTCTGACTGTGGAAAGCGTTTTCTAAAGTCAGGACATTTAAAATCACACCAGAGAACACACACAGTAGAGAAACCTTATAACTGTGATCAATGTGGGAAGAGTTTTACTCACTCAAGCTGCCTGATAGTACACCAGAGAACACACACAGGAGAGAAACCTTATAGCTGTGATCAGTGTGCGAAGAGTTTTGTTACTTCTAGCCGTCTGACTATACACCGGAGAACACACACAGGAGAGAAACCTTACGGCTGTGATCAATGTGGGAAGAGTTTTGTTACATCCAGCAGTTTGATTATACACCAGCGGACACACAGGAGAGAAATCAATGTGGCAAGAGATACTCTGGTGAAAAATCTCTGATTAACTATCAGAAAATACAGCCTCCCGAGTGGCGCAGTGGTCTAAGGCATCGTAGTGCTAGCTGTGCCACTAGAGATCCTGGGTCGAGGCTCTGGGCTGGTGGAATAGATTCCCAGTGTGAAAAGAGGGTTCAGTCAGTTAGGGAATCTAATTGTGGAAAGACATTTTCTAGGACACAGGACCTAGAATAAGACAATATAGATGCTGTGTTCTGACAAGTTTTTTTGGCTGAGAATGTTGTTCGATGCCTGAAAACACGTGAGAGGGAACACACAGTAGAAAAGCCTTTCCAATGCTCCACTATGATAATGTTGTTGGTGTGAAATCATGTTTGTATGAAAATCTTAAAAATAAAAAAAAATAGGCCTAGTTGAGTTTTTTTTCCTCTCGAGACATGATCGTGTCGGAAATCAGATTAACATTTTAAAAATGTGTATTTTATTTATTTTATTTTGATTATGGATTTGATTGAATACAAGTATGATGTTAATGATATGATTTGGAAAGTTGTAGATTTTATTAAATAGATTTGTATTTGTATTTCTTGATACACCCCCAGAGGGCCACGTCGTGACAGTACTAGTCACGATATACACCCCAAAGGGCCACGTCATGACCCCACCCCCTCAGAATGAGAGAGGGGGAGCCACGATATACACCCCCAAAGGGCCACGTCGTGACAGTGTACTAGTCACGATATACACCCCAAAGGGCCACGTCGTGACAGTGTACTAGTCACGATATACACCCCAAAGGGCCACGTCGTGACAGTGTACTAGTCACGAAATACACCCCAAAGGGCCACGTCGTGACAGTGTACTAGTCACGATATACACCCCCAAAGGGCCACGTCGTGACAGTGTACTAGTCACGATATACACCCCAAAGGGCCACGTCGTGACAGTGTACTAGTCACGATATACACCCCCAAAGGGCCACGTCGTGACAGTGTACTAGTCACGATATACACCCCAAAGGGCCACGTCATGACCCCACCCCTCAGAATGAGAGAGGGGGAGCCACGATATACACCCCCAAAGGGCCACGTCGTGACAGTGTACTAGTCACGATATACACCCCCAAAGGGCCACGTCGTGACAGTGTACTAGTCACGATATACACCCCAAAGGGCCACGTCGTGACAGTGTACTAGTCACGATATACACCCCAAAGGGCCACGTCGTGACAGTGTACTAGTCACGATATACACCCCCAAAGGGCCACGTCGTGACAGTGTACTAGTCACGATATACACCCCCAAAGGGCCACGTCGTGACAGTGTACTAGTCACGATATACACCCCAAAGGGCCACGTCGTGACAGTGTACTAGTCACGATATACACCCCCAGAGGGCCACGTCGTGACAGTACTAGTCACGATATACACCCCCAAAGGGCCACGTCGTGACAGTGTACTAGTCACGTTATACACCCTAAAGGGCCACGTCGTGACAGTGTACTAGTCACGATATACACCCCAAAGGGCCACGTCGTGACAGTGTACTAGTCACGATATACACCCCCAAAGGGCCACGTCGTGACAGTGTACTAGTCACGATATACACCCCAAAGGGCCACGTCGTATCAGTGTACTAGTCACGGTATACACCCCAAAGGGCCACGTCGTGACAGTGTACTAGTCACGATATACACCCCCAAAGGGCCACGTCGTGACAGTGTACTAGTCACGATATACACCCCAAAGGGCCACGTCGTGACAGTGTACTAGTCACGTTATACACCCCAAAGGGCCACGTTGTGTCAGTGTACTAGTCACGTTATACACCCTAAAGGGCCACGTCGTGACAGTGTACTAGTCACGATATACACCCCCAAAGGGCCACGTCGTGACAGTGTACTAGTCACGATATACACCCCAAAGGGCCACGTCGTGACAGTGTACTAGTCACGTTATACACCCCAAAGGGCCACGTCGTGACAGTGTACTAGTCACGATATACACCCCCAAAGGGCCACGTCGTGACAGTGTACTAGTCACGATATACACACCCAAAGGGCCACGTTGTGACAGTGTACTAGTCACGTTATACACCCCAAAGGGCCACGTCGTGACAGTGTACTAGTCACGATATACACCCCCAAAGGGCCACGTCGTGACAGTGTACTAGTCACGTTATACACCCCCAAAGGGCCACGTCGTGACAGTGTACTAGTCACGATATACACCCCCAAAGGGCCACGTCGTGACAGTGTACTCGTCTTCAGACTAAAGGTGTATGAAAATGTCATGACGACGTTCTGATAACATTGATAAGAGTTGTTGACATGAAGAAGATTCACTTGCTGCCTCATCGATCTTCCCAAATGTATTAATCCACCATGTCAGAGGAAGAAAACACACGCTGATTGTAAAAAGCTTTTGATTTAATGCAACATTTTTTTTATTTTTGTCTGATTCAATTGTTTTTGTCCATCATCAACCTACACACAATACCCCATAATGACATCACAATACCCCATAATGACATCACAATACCCCATAATGACATCACAATACCCCATAATGACATCACAATACCCCATAATGGCATCACAATAACCCATAATGACATCACAATAACCCATAATGGCATCACAATACCCCATAATGACAAAGCGATAACAGGTTCTTAGAAATGTTTGCAAATTTACCTTATTTATTACATCAGTATTCAGACCCTTTTCTATGAGACTAAATTGAGCTCAGGTGCATCCTGTATCCACTGATCATCGTTGAGATGTTTCTACAACTTGATTGGAGTCCACCTGTGGTAAATTCAATTGATTGGACATGATTTGGAAAGGCACACACCTGTCTGTGTAACGTCCCACAGGTAACCAAGCCACAAGGTCAAATGTAGAGGTCTGTAGAGCTCAGAGACAGGAATGTGTCGAGGCACAGATCTGGGGAAGGGTACAAAAACATTTCTGCAGCATTGAAGGTCCCCAAGAACACATTGGTCTCCATCATTCTTGAATGTAACCACCAAGACTCTTCCTTGACCTCGCCTCCCGGCCAAACTGAGCAATTGTTGGAGAAGGGCCTTGGTCAGGGAGGTGACCAAGAACACGATGGTCACTCTGACAGAGCTCCAGAGTTCCTCTGTGGAGATGGGAGAACCTTCCAGAAGGACAACCATCTCTGCAGCACTCCCTATAAACCAGGCCTTTATGGTAGAGTCAGTCAGTCAAAAGCCACTCCTCAGTAAAAGACAACCATCTCTGCAGTACTCCCTATAAACCAGGCCTTTATGGTAGGGTCGGTCAGTCAAAAGCCACTCCTCAGTAAAAGACAACCATCTCTGCAGTACTCCCTATAAACCAGGCCGTTATGGTAGAGTCGGTCAGTCAAAAGCCACACCTCAGTAAAAGACAACCATCTCTGCAGCACTCCCTATAAACCAGGCCTTTATGGTAGTCCTCAGTCAAAAGCCACTCATCATAACGAATACTTTGTATCCCTCGTTTGCTCGAGTGTTTCCTTTATTTTGGTAGTTACCAGTATGCCTTACAGTCCGGAAGGCTGTTGTTTGGGCAGCATGTCGCTGCCTGTGATTTCTTAACCCGGCCCTGTGGACACGTTAAAAGTATGTTTTGACATTGAGGTATTTCGACTTGAGGGATTTTACAGGGGGAGGTTGTGCTTCGGTGCTGGGTAAGGACAGCCGGCGACGTAACCCGGTAGTGAAAGGGGAATTTGAGAAACCAGATAAGATGGTGGGGTTTCTAGAAGTGCTTTGGAACAGACCATACTGTGTTTTTTTACGCTTGTTCTTGGACATACCAATTAATTAGCTACGTTTTATACGTGTTTGTAACCAGAATTCGTTCCCCATTTATACGGAATTAATCGGACTCAAATCTACGGTGATCAACCTGAATATAGCCTAGTTGTTCTTCCTGTCCAGTTTTGTCGCCCAGTGCAACGTGGATAGTATCCACTTCCGGGTCAAAAACAACACATAACACAAGACATTTAATGGAAAATGACAGCGAATCCTTAGCTACTTTCCTAGTCTGAGTACTAGTCTCTTTAGATAACATATTGCCAAAGTCTCAACGTTCAAGATGTGCTGAATTTAAGACGAAGTTGCTCTTTGGTTGTTGTAAATAACATTAGTATTTTTCCAGGACAACATGTGTAAATGTCATTCGAATTTATAACAAAGTCAACGACTCTTATTAAATTGTTAATTAACAATGTAAAATTGTATTGTGAGGAATAAAATAATCGAGACGATAACGTTTTGTGGTTGGAAATGCAGTGTTTATTTTTTAAAGAATTTAGACGTTGAGCCAGAAACTATTAGACAGACCGGTTGCTTAGTAACCGGATACCAACATGTTCCGTGGAGATAAAGTCATCCTTCCAATATTTGCATAATCGTTGTTATTAATATATATAAATGTATATTAATAACATGTTAATAACATATATATTAATAACAACGATTATTAATATATATAAATGTATATATATATATATTAATAACAGTTTAATAACATGTTAATAACATATATATTAATAACAACGATTATTAATTTGAGGTGCCGGGTACTCAGCTCTGGTGAGCTCCTGTCCAAGTTAAGCACGGGGGTAAAGGGGCAGTTATCTGGAGTTGACCTAATTTATTTAGGACAGAACATTTTATTTGGGGTTCCCCTCACCATTTCCAATGAGATTGGTAAATCTGTGTTCAGTGACACTTTATATGCAGTCTGGTGATATACCAGGGCCTGGGGATGCAGTTAGGTTTGTATGCAGTCTGGTGATATACTAGGGACTGGGAATGCAGTTAGGTTTGTATGCAGTCTGGTGATATACCAGGGACTGGGGATGCAGTTAGGTTTGTATGCAGTCTGGTGATATACCAGGGACTGGGAATGCAGTTAGGTTTATATGCAGTCTGATGATATACCAGGGACTGGAGATGCAGTTAGGTTTGTATGCAGTCTGATGATATACCAGGGACTGGGGATGCAGTTCGGTTTGTATGTAGTCTGGTGATATACCAGGGACTGGGAATGCAGTTAGGTTTGTATGCAGTCTGGTGATATACCAGGGACTGGGAATGCAGTTAGGTTTGTATGCAGTCTGATGATATACCAGGGACTGGGGATGAAGTTAGGTTTATATGCAGTCTGATGATATACCAGGGACTGGGGATGCAGTTCGGTTTGTATGTAGTCTGGTGATATACCAGGGACTGGGAATTCAGTTAGGTTTGTATGCAGTCTGGTGATATACCAGGGACTGGGAATGCAGTTAGGTTTATATGCAGTCTGGTGATATACCAGGGACTGGGAATGCAGTTAGGTTTGTATGCAGTCTGGTGATATACCAGGGACTGGGAATGCAGTTAGGTTTGTATGCAGTCTGGTGATATACCAGGGACTGGGGATGCAGTTAGGTTTATATGCAGTCTGGTGATATACCAGGGACTGGGGATGCAGTTAGGTTTGTATGCAGTCTGGTGATATACCAGGGACTGGGAATGCAGTTAGGTTTGTATGCAGTCTGGTGATATACCAGGGACTGGGGATGCAGTTAGGTTTGTATGCAGTCTGGTGATATACCAGGGACTGGGAATGCAGTTAGGTTTATATGCAGTCTGGTGATATACCAGGGACTGGGAATGCAGTTAGGTTTGTATGCAGTCTGGTGATATACCAGGGACTGGGGATGCAGTTAGGTTTATATGCAGTCTGGTGATATACCAGGGACTGGGGATGCAGTTAGGTTTGTATGCAGTCTGGTGATATACCAGGGACTGGGAATGCAGTTAGGTTTGTATGCAGTCTGGTGATATACCAGGGACTGGGGATGCAGTTAGGTTTATATGCAGTCTGATGATATACCAGGGACTGGGAATGCAGTTAGGTTTGTACAGTCTGGTGATGTACCAGGGACTGGGGATGCAGTTAGGTTTGTACAGTCTGGTGATGTACCAGGGACTGGGGATGCAGTTAGGTTTATATGCAGTCTGATGATATACCAGGGACTGGGGATGCAGTTAGGTTTGTACAGTCTGGTGATGTACCAGGGACTGGGGATGCAGTTAGGTTTATATGCAGTCTGGTGATATACCAGGGACTGGGGATGCAGTTAGGTTTATATGCAGTCTGATGATATACCAGGGACTGGGGATGCAGTTAGGTTTGTACAGTCTGGTGATGTACCAGGGACTGGGGATGCAGTTAGGTTTATATGCAGTCTGATGATATACCAGGGACTGGGGATGCAGTTAGGTTTGTACAGTCTGGTGATATACCAGGGACTGGTGATGCAGTTAGGTTTGTATGCAGTCTGTTGATATACCAGGGACTGGGAATGCAGTTAGGTTTATATGCAGTCTGATGATATACCAGGGACTGGGGATGCAGTTAGGTTTGTATGCAGTCTGGTGATATACCAGGGACTGGGGATGCAGTTAGGTTTGTATGCAGTCTGGTGATATACCAGGGACTGGGGATGCAGTTAGGTTTGTATGCAGTCTGGTGATATACCAGGGACTGGGAATGCAGTTAGGTTTGTATGCAGTCTGGTGATATACCAGGGACTGGGGATGCAGTTAGGTTTATATGCAGTCTGGTGATATACCAGGGACTGGGGATGCAGTTAGGTTTATATGCAGTCTGGTGATATACCAGGGACTGGGAATGCAGTTAGGTTTATATGCAGTCTGGTGATATACCAGGGACTGGGAATGCAGTTAGGTTTATATGCAGTCTGGTGATATACCAGGGACTGGGAATGCAGTTAGGTTTGTATGCAGTCTGATGATATACCAGGGACTGGGAATGCAGTTAGGTTTGTATGCAGTCTGGTGATATACCAGGGACTGGGAATGCAGTTAGGTTTATATGCAGTCTGGTGATATACCAGGGACTGGGAATGCAGTTAGGTTTATATGCAGTCTGGTGATATACCAGGGACTGGGAATGCAGTTAGGTTTATATGCAGTCTGATGATATACCAGGGACTGGGGATGCAGTTAGGTTTGTACAGTCTGAGGATATACCAGGGACTGGGGATGCAGTTAGGTTTATATGCAGTCTGGTGATATACCAGGGACTGGGAATGCAGTTAGGTTTGTATGCAGTCTGATGATATACCAGGGACTGGGGATGCAGTTAGGTTTATATGCAGTCTGATGATATACCAGGGACTGGGAATGCAGTTAGGTTTGTATGCAGTCTGTTGATATACCAGGGCCTAGGGAAGCAGTTAGGTTTGTATGCAGTCTGGTGATATACCAGGGACTGGGGATGCAGTTAGGTTTGTTTTCCTCCATCATCACCACTAATTTCAAATGATCACCAATCAATCAACACATGCTTTCCTTTGTACGCCTCAATACAATAATATATTTATGAATTAAATTAAATGAACGACGTTTTGAATGGAAATTAAAATTTTAAAAAAACTTCTCTCAACTGCGTTGACCACTCCAGTCAGCAGATGGCGATGTGCGTCTTTCAGGTTCAGACGACGCTGCCAGAGTGTGACGTATAATCTAGTGGACGGGTCGCGTCATCAACATGAACCGTTCAGCCACCTCGGTTAGCTTAGTAGCCAACAGAGCCGAAATATTGGAGCTCTTTAGAAGCTTCCAGAGGGAAGTGCGAACGGCTTTCTGGCGTATATATGTGTTTTAAACACATTTATGTCGTCTAGCTGTTACCCCGTTTAATTTCATATTGACGTTGTTAGGTATCTAGCTAGCTGGTTAAGTTAGCCATAAGACTAAGCTAGTCACTGATGCTAGTAAGGTAGCAAGCTAACACCCCATGACAGGAGGTCACTAAGTTAACTCTCCTCCTGTTATAGAAGAGGGGGTCTGCTGGACGGAGAAAGACACTCGAGAAAGAAGAGAAGGCTGTCACAGTAATTAAAAACAAGTAGAGGGTGAGGATGTTACAATAAAAGAGGAAGAGGTTACAGTGAAAGGAGAAGAGCAAGACGCTTTCAGAGTAAAGAGGAGGAGGATGTTGGCTACCTTGAAAGAAGAAGAGAAAGAGGAGGCTGCCGTTTTTGGAATGAAGGAGGAAGAGGAGGGGGAGATGACTGTTACAGTGAAAGAAGAGGAAGATGTTTTTGGAGTGAAGGAGGAAGAGGAGGAGGAGATTACTGTCACATTGGAGGATGAAGAAGAGAAGACTGGAGAACTGATTAACACCAGTAAGTACAGTGAGTACTATCTTATAAAACAGGGACATTGATATTATTAACACCAGTAAATACAGTGAGTACTATCTTATAAAACAGGGACATTGATATTATTAACACCAGTAAATACAGTGAGTACTATCTTATAAAACAGGGACATTGATCTGATTTAACACCAGTAAATACAGTGAGTACTATCTTATAAAACAGGGACATTGATCTGATTTAACACCAGTAAATACAGTGAGTACTATCTTATAAAACAGGGACATTGATCTGATTAACACCAGTGAATACAGTGAGTACTATCTTATAAAACAGGGGCACAAACTCTGCAGTTGTTGAACTAGTGTGTGAGTTTAATTCTACATTTGGATATGTAGGAATTGGAAAAAGACGTTAATGGTTCAAATGCTTCATTTGATTTTTTTCACAACATTTTAAAACTTTGCTGAATACCTCTCTGTAGTGCTTCGCTCAGTCTCTATACCCGACATCACAGCAAAGTCATTATATATATTTTTTAAATATGATTAAATATCAATGGTGTTATTATTAGCCCCTTCGTTTGTCGTTGTTGTCAGTTAGACAGACTGATCTGACTGAAATTGTCACGTTCGTCATATGGATGAGACCAAGGCGCAGCGTGATAAGCATACATTCTTCTTTTAATGAAGGAAAAACACTAAACGAACGAACAAAGAAACAAAACGAACGTGAAGCTATATAACACGAGTGCTGACTGGCAACTACACATAGACAATAACAACCCAAAAAATAACCAAGGAATATGGCTGCCTAAATATCCTTCCCAATCAGAGACAACGATAAACAGCTGCCTCTGATTGAGAACCAATCTAGGCAACCATAGACATATAATCACCTAGACTACCAAAACCCCTAGATATACAAAAACCCCTAGACAATACAAAAACCCCTAGACAATACAAAAACCCCTAGACAATGGAAAAACTAAACAAACCACCCTTGTCACACCCTGACCTAACCAAATAATAAAGAAAACAAAGATAACTAAGGTCAGGGCGTGACAGAAATATCTATGATATCATGTATTACAGTCAACTCTGATTTCAAATGATGAAGAGGACAGAATCAAGACAAGGAAGGATCATTTTGATCTGGAATGTTCTAAAATAAAACAAGGCAGGAGAACAGGTTGTAATTGATATTGATATAAAACAGGTTGTAATTGATATTGATGGTAGAAGTGGAGATCAGTTGATGAATTGCCTGGCAGGGCTGTGGGACAGTGGAGATTAGTTTATAAATTGCCTGGCAGGGCTGTGGGACAGTGGAGATTAGGGATAATTCAAATGGAACTCTTAACAGCCATTACCCAGGGATCATCATGAAGAACTAACAGCCATTACCCAGGGATCATCATGAAGAACTAACAGCCATTACCCAGGGATCATCATGAAGAACTAACAGCCATTACCCAGGGATCATCATGAAGAACTAACAGCCACTACCCAGGGATCAACATGAAGAACTAACAGCCATTACCCAGGGATCATCATGAAGAACTAACAGCCATTACCCAGGGATCATCATGAAGAACTAACAGCCATTACCCAGGGATCAACATGAAGAACTAACAGCCACTACCCAGGGATCATCATGAAGAACTAACAGCCATTACCCAGGGATCATCATGAAGAACTAACAGCCATTACCCAGGGATCAACATGAAGAACTAACAGCCATTACCCAGGGATCATCATGAAGAACTAACAGCCATTACCCAGGGATCAACATGAAGAACTAACAGCCACTACCCAGGGATCATCATGAAGAACTAACAGCCATTACCCAGGGATCATCATGAAGAACTAACAGCCATTACCCAGGGATCATCATGAAGAACTAACAGCCATTACCTAGGGATCATCATGAAGAACTAACAGCCATTACCCAGGGATCATTATGAAGAACTAACAGCCATTACCCAGGGATCATCATGAAGAACTAACAGCCATTACCCAGGGATCATCATGAAGAACTAACAGCCATTACCCAGGGATCATCATGAAGAACTAACAGCCATTACCCAGGGATCATCATGAAGAACTAACAGCCATTACCCAGGGATCATCATGAAGAACTAACAGCCATTACCCAGGGATCATCATGAAGAACTAACAGCCATTACCCAGGGATCATCATGAAGAACTAACAGCCACTACCCAGGGATCAACATGAAGAATTAACAGCCATTACCCAGGGATCAACATGAAGAACTAACAGCCATTACCCAGGGATCAACATGAAGAACTAACAGCCATTACCTAGGGATCATCATGAAGAACTAACAGCCACTACCCAGGGATCATCATGAAGAACTAACAGCCATTACCCAGGGATCATCATGAAGAACTAACAGCCATTACCCAGGGATCAACATGAAGAACTAACAGCCATTACCTAGGGATCATCATGAAGAACTAACAGCCACTACCCAGGGATCAACATGAAGAACTAACAGCCATTACCCAGGGATCAACATGAACAACTAACAGCCATTACCCAGGGATCATCATGAAGAACTAACAGCCATTACCCAGGGATCATCATGAAGAACTAACAGCTATTACCCAGGGATCATCATGAAGAACTAACAGCTATTACCCAGGGATCATCATGAAGAACTAACAGATATTACCCGGGGATCAACATGAAGAACTAACAGCCATTACCCAGGGATCAACATGAAGAACTAACAGCCATTAACCAGGGATCATCATGTGCAAGTACTGGTTAAGGAGTTCAGTTTCAATATTTTTTTTACGGGGGGTTGAGGTGAGGAGGAGGATTATTTAAGATGCTGTTTAAGATGTTTTCGGAAGATGGGCGAGGCCTCTGTTGTCCTAGCTTCAGGGGGAAGCGTGTCTCATCATCGGGGTGCCATGACAGAGAAGAGCTTGGACTGGGCTGAGCGGGATCCACACTCCCGTTAGGGTGGGAGGGCCAAGAGACCTGAGGTTGCAGAGCAGAGTGCTCCGGTTGGGGTGTAGGGTTTGAGCATAGCCTGAAAGTAGGGAGGGGCAGTTCCTCTTGCTGCTCTGTAGGCAAGTATTATTACCTGCGCTACTTCCTGTGTGAGGTAAGGTCGTAATCTACGGATGTTGTAGACCACGGCCCTGCAGGAGCGAATCACTGATTTGATGTTTGCAGAGAACGTCAGGGTGTTGTCAAAGGGTCACCTCAGCGTTCTTTGCACTCTGGGAGGAAGACACCGTGTCAACCGTGATGGAGAGATCTATGAGCGGGCAGGCCTTTCCCTGGAGGAAGAGCAGCTCTGACTTCTTGAGTTTGAGGTGGCCGACATCCAAGTTTCCAGGCACGTAGAGATACATGTCTTTATCTGGGTGTCAGAGGGGGGGAAGGAGAAAAGTAGTTGAGTTTCATCCTCATAGCAGTGATAGGAGAGACCATGTGAGGATATGACAGAGCTGAGTGACTTGGTGTATAGACAGAAGAAGAAAGGGCCTAGAACCAAACCCTGGGGGACACCAGTAGCGAGAGTACGTAGTGCAGACACAGATCCTCTGAACGTCACCTGGTATGAGTGGCCTGTCAGGTAGGATTCAAGAGTGTTTCAGAGCCCGAGACGCCCAGTCCTGAGAGAATGGAGAGGAGGATCTGATAGAGCCTGAGACACCCAGCCAGTCCTGAGAGGATGGGGAGGAGGATCTGATAGAGCCTGAGACACCCAGTCCTGAGAGGATGGAGAGGAGGATCTGATAGAGACTGAGATGCCCAGCCCTAAGAGGATGGAGAGGAGGATCTGATTATTTATAGTGCTGAAAGCAGCAGATAGATCTAGGAGGATGAGAACAGAGAGAGAGAGAGAGTCAACTGCTTTGGTAGTCTCCAGGACACAGAGAAGAGCAGCCTCGGTTGATTGACCCGCCTTGACGTCCGTCTGACTGGTTAGAGTCAAGAAGATCGTTCTTGAAGAGAGGATAACGAAAAAGTTGATCAGTGACAGAACGCTCAAGTGCTTTGGAAAGAAAAGAAAGAAGGGATAGCTGTCTGTAGTTTTTTTTTTTTTTTTTTTTTTTATTTCACCTTTATTTAACCAGGTAGGCTAGTTGAGAACAAGTTCTCATTTGCAACTGCGACCTGGCCAAGATAAAGCATAGCAGTGTGAACAGACAACACAGAGTTACACATGGAGTAAACCATTAACAAGTCAATAACACAGTAGAAAAAAAGGGGAGTCTTTTACACCTGCATTGTTTGCTGTTTGGGGTTTTAGGCTGGGTTTCTGTACAGCACTTTGAGATATCAGCTGATGTACGAAGGGCTATATAAATAAATTTGATTTGATATATACAATGTGTGCAAAAGGCATGAGGAGGTAGGCGAATAATTACAATATTGCAGATTAACACTGGAGTGATAAATGATCAGATGGGCATGTACAGGTAGAGATATTGGTGTGCAAAAGAGCAGAAAAGTACATAAATAAAAACTGTGGGGATGAGGTAGGTGAAAATGGGTGGGCTATTTACCAATAGATTATGCACAGCTGCAGCGATCGGTTAGCTGCTCAGATAGCTGATGTTTGAAGTTGGTGAGGGAGATAAAAGTCTCCAACTTCAGCGATTTTTGCAATTCGTTCCAGTCACAGGCATCAGAGTACTGGAACGAAAGGCGGCCGAATGAGGTGTTGGCTTTAGGGATGATCAGTGAGATACACCTGCTGGAGCACGTGCTACGGATGGGTGTTGCCATCGTGACCAGTGAACTGAGATAAGGCAGAGCTTTACCTAGCATGGCCTTGTAGATGACCTGGAGCCAGTGGGTCTGGCGACGAATACGTAGTGAGGGCCAGCCGACTAGAGCATACAAGTCGCAGTGGTGGGTAGTATAAGGTGCTTTAGTGACAAAACGGATGGCACTGTGATAACTGCATCCAGTTTGCTGAGTAGAGTGTTGGAAGCGATTTTGTAGATGACATCGCCGAAGTCGAGGAACGGTAGGATAGTCAGTTTTACTAGGGTAAGCTTGGCAGCGTGAGTGAAGGAGGCTTTGTTGCGGAATAGAAAGCATGCATTTGGTTTTACTAGCGTTTAAGAGCAGTTGGAGGCCACGGAAGGAGGGTTGTATGGCATTGAAGCTTGTTTGGAGGTTAGATAGCACAGTGTCCAATGACGGGCCGAAAGTATATAGAATGGTGTCGTCTGCGTAGAGGTGGATCAGGGAATCGCCCGCAGCAAGAGCAACATCGTTGATATATACAGAGAAAAGAGTCGGCCCGAGAATTGAACCCTGTGGCACCCCCATAGAGACTGCCAGAGGACCGGACAGCATGCCTTCCGATTTGACACACTGAACTCTGTCTGCAAAGTAATTGGTGAACCAGGCAAGGCAGTCATCCGAAAAACCGAGGCTACTGAGTCTGCCGATAAGAATATGGTGATTGACAGAGTCGAAAGCCTTGGCAAGGTCGATGAAGACGGCTGCACAGTACTGTCTTTTATCGATGGCGGTTATGATGTCGTTTAGTACCTTGAGTGTGGCTGAGGTGCACCCGTGACCGGCTCGGAAACCAGATTGCATAGCGGAGAAGGTACAGTGGGATTCGAGATGGTCAGTGACCTGTTTGTTGACTTGGCTTTCGAAGACCTTAGATAGGCAGGGCAGAATGGATATAGGTCTGTAACAGTTTGGGTCCAGGGTGTCTCCCCCTTTGAAGAGGGGGATGACTGCGGCAGCTTTCCAATCCTTGGGGATCTCAGACGATATGAAAGAGGTTGAACAGGCTGGTAATAGGGGTTGCGACAATGGCGGCGGATAGTTTCAGAAATAGAGGGTCCAGATTGTCAAGCCCAGCTGATTTATACGGGTCCAGATTTTGCAGCTCTTTCAGAACATCTGCTATCTGGATTTGGGTAAAGGAGAACCTGGAGAGGCTTGGGCGAGGAGCTGCGGGGGGGCCAGAGCTGTTGGCCGAGGTAGGAGTAGCCAGGCGGAAGGCATGGCCAGCCGTTGAGAAATGCTTGTTGAAGTTTTCGATAATCATGGATTTGTCGGTGGTGACCGTGTTCCCTAGCCTCAGTGCAGTGGGCAGCTGGGATGAGGTGCTCTTGTTCTCCATGGACTTCACAGTGTCCCAGAACTTTTTGGAGTTGGAGCTACAGGATGCAAACTTCTGCCTGAAAAAGCTGGCCTTAGCTTTCCTGACTGACTGCGTGTATTGGTTCCTGACTTCCCTGAACAGTTGCATATCGCGGGGACTGTTCGATGCTATTGCAGTCCGCCACAGGATGTTTTTGTGCTGGAGTGAACCAAGGGCTGTATCTGTTCTTAGTTCTGCATTTTTTGAACGGAGCATGCTTATCTAAAATGGTGAGGAAGTTACTCTTAAAGAATGACCAGGCATCCTCAACTGACGGGATGAGGTCAATGTCCTTCCAGGATACCCGGGCCAGGTCGATTAGAAAGGCCTGCTCACAGAAGTGTTTTAGGGAGCGTTTGACAGTGATGAGGGGTGGTCGTTTGACTGCGGCACCGTAGCGGATACAGGCAATGAGGCAGTGGTCGCTGAGATCCTGGTTGAAGACAGCGGAGGTGTATTTGGAGGGACAGTTGGTCAGGATGACTTCTATGAGGGTGCCCTTGCTTACAGAGTTAGGGTTGTACCTGGTGGGTTCCTTGATGATTTGTGTGAGATTGAGGGCATCTAGCTTAGATTGTAGGACTGCCGGGGTGTTACGCATATCCCAGTTTAGGTCACCTAACAGAACAAACTCTGAAGCTAGATGGGGGGCAATCAATTCACAAATGGTGTCCAGGGCACAGCTGGGAGCTGAGGGGGGTCGGTAGCAGGCGGCAACAGTGAGAGACTTATTTCTGGAGAGAGTAATTTTCAGAATTAGTAGTTCGAACTGTTTGGGTATGGACCTGGAAAGTATGAGTCGAGTTTTTGGTTTCTTGAGGAGGGGGAGCGACTCGGGCCATTTTGAAGTCGGAGGGGACGCGGCCAGTGTTCAGGGATGAGTTGAGGAGGGAAGTGAGGAATGGGAGAAGGTCTCCAGAGATGGTCTGTAGAAGGGAGGAGGGAATGGGGTCAAGCGGGCAGGTTTTTGGGCAGCCAGACCTCACTCGTCGCAGGATTTAATCTGGAGCGCGAGGGGAAAAAGAGGTCAAGGAGTTGGGTAGTTCTGTGTGAGTGAGACCAGTGGACTCAATAGGCTGAGTGGATGAGACCAGTAAACTCAATAGGCTGAGTGGATGAGACCAGTGGACTGAACAGGCTGAGTGGATGAGACCAGTAAACTCAATAGGCTGAGTGGATGAGACCAGTGGACTCAACAAGCTGAGTGGATGAGACCAGTGGACTCAATAGGCTGAGTGGATGAGACCAGTGGACTCAACAAGCTGAGTGGATGAGACCAGTGGACTCAATAGGCTGAGCGGATGAGTAGTGGATGTCGTCAAAGTGGTTGAGAGAGAGTTTGTGGTGGTGCATGACCATCTGGGTACGGGCTGAGTGGTTAGGGGTTGGAGGAAAGAGAGACCATCTGGGTACGGGCTGAGTGGTTAGGGGTTGGAGGAAAGAGAGACCATCTGGGTACGGGCTGAGTGGTTAGGGGTTGGAGGAGAGAGAGACCATCTGGGTACGGGCTGAGTGGTTAGGGGTTGGAGGAAAGAGAGACCATCTGGGTACGGGCTGAGTGGTTAGGGGTTGGAGGAGAGAGAGACCATCTGGGTACGGGCTGAGTGGTTAGGGGTTGGAGGAAAGAGAGACCATCTGGGTACGGGCTGAGTGGTTAGAGGTTGGAGGAGAGAGAGACCATCTGGGTACGGGCTGAGTAGTTAGGGGTTGGAGGAGAGAGAGACCATCTGGGAAAGTGGGAGGTGATTGGGAAAGGGTGAGGTCAAAAGAGACAAGGAGGGGAATGAGAGAGTTGGAAATAAATTAATTGAAGGCAGACGTCGGGAGGTTGAAGTCGCCAAGTACGAAGAGCGGTGAGCCATCATCAGGAAACTAGCTTATCAAGGTCTCAAGATCATTGAGGAACTCTCCAAGGGCACCTGGTAGACGACAATGTTCAGCTTGAGTGGAAAAGTGACAGCATGGAGTTCAAATGTGGAGATGGACAGGTGAGGGAGAAAAGAGAAAATCTCCACTTAGGAGAAATGTGTAGCCCTGTACCACCACCGCGATGACCAGTAGCAGTGTTCTCTGGGTTCATCCATGTCTACATCAGGGCCTAAATGTAAAGGGACTGTAGGGCAGCATATAGGCTGAGATTAACTCAGTGTTCTTGAACAGCAGATCCGCAGTTCCAAACAATGCCAGAAATCCGGAATTCCACGCAGGGAACACTAAACCAGAGATCCGGAATTCCACGCAGGGAACACTAAACCAGAGATCCGGAATTCCACGCAGGGAACACTAAACCAGAGATCCGGAATTCCACGCAGGGAACACTAAACCAGAGATCCGGAATTCCACGCAGGGAACACTAAACCAGAGATCCGGAATTCCACGCAGGGAACACTAAACCAGAGATCCGGAATTCCACGCAGGGAACACTAAACCAGAGATCCGGAATTCCACGCAGGGAACACTAAACCAGAGATCTGGAATTCCACGCAGGGAACACTAAACCAGAGATCTGGAATTCCACGCAGGGAACACTAAACCAGAGATCTGGAATTCCATGCAGGGAACACTAAACCAGAGATCTGGAATTCCACGCAGGGAACACCAATCAACTACCGGCAATCAACAGAATCAATCAATCAACTACCGGCAATCAACAGAATCAAGCAATCAACTACCGGCAATCAACAGAATCAATCAATCAACTACCGGCAATCAACAGAATCAATCAACTACCGGCAATCAACAGAATCAATCAATCAACTACCGGCAATCAACAAAATCAAGCAATCAACTACTGGCAATCAACAGAATCAATCAATCAACTACCGGCAATCAACAGAATCAATCAATCAACTACCGGCAATCAACTACCGGCAATCAACAGAATCAATCAATCAACTACCGGCAATCAACAGAATCAATCAATCAACTACCGGCAATCAACAAAATCAATCAATCAACTACCGGCAATCAACAGAATCAATCAATCAACTACCGGCAATCAACTACCGGCAATCAACTACCGGCAATCAACAAAATCAATCAACTACCGGCAATCAACAGAATCAATCAATCAACTACCGGCAATCAACAGAATCAATCAATCAACTACCGGCAATCAACTACCGGCAATCAACAGAATCAATCAATCAACTACAGGCAATCAACTACCGGCAATCAACAGCATCAATCAATCAACTACAGGCAATCAACAGAATCAATCAATCAACTACAGGCAATCAACAGAATCAATCAATCAACTACCGGCAATCAACTACCGGCAATCAACTACCGGCAATCAACAGAATCAATCAATCAACTACCGGCAATCAACAGAATCAATCAATCAACTACAGGCAATCAACTACCGGCAATCAACTACCGGCAATCAACTACCGGCAATCAACTACCGGCAATCAACTCCGGCAATCAACTACCGGCAATCAACAGCATCAATCAATCAACTACCGGCAATCAACAGAATCAATCAATCAACTACCGGCAATCAACAGAATCAATCAATCAACTACAGGCAATCAACTACCGGCAATCAACTACCGGCAATCAACTACCGGCAATCAACAGAATCAATCAATCAACTACCGGCAATCAACAGCATCAATCAATCAACTACCGGCAATCAACTACCGGCAATCAACTACCGGCAATCAACTACCGGCAATCAACAGCATCAATCAATCAACTACAGGCAATCAACTACCGGCAATCAACTACCGGCAATCAACAGAATCAATCAATCAACTACCGGCAATCAACAGAATCAATCAATCAACTACCGGCAATCAACAAAATCAAGCAATCAACTACCGGCAATCAACAGAATCAATCAATCAACTACCGGCAATCAACAGAATCAATCAATCAACTACCGGCAATCAACAGAATCAATCAATCAACTACCGGCAATCAACAGAATCAATCAATCAACTACCGGCAATCAACTACCGGCAATCAACTACCGGCAATCAACTACCGGCAATCAACTACCGGCAATCAACAGAATCAATCAATCAACTACCGGCAATCAACTACCGGCAATCAACTACCGGCAATCAACAGCATCAATCAATCAACTACAGGCAATCAACTACCGGCAATCAACAGAATCAATCAATCAACTACCGGCAATCAACTACCGGCAATCAACTACCGGCAATCAACAGCATCAATCAATCAACTACCGGCAATCAACTACCGGCAATCAACTACCGGCAATCAACTACCGGCAATCAACAGAATCAATCAATCAACTACCGGCAATCAACAGAATCAATCAATCAACTACAGGCAATCAACAGAATCAATCAATCAACTACCGGCAATCAACAAAATCAATCAATCAACTACTGGCAATCAACAGAATCAATCAATCAACTACCGGCAATCAACAAAATCAATCAATCAACTACTGGCAATCAACAAAATCAAGCAATCAACTACTGGCAATCAACAGAATCAATCAATCAACTACCGGCAATCAACAAAATCAATCAATCAACTACCGGCAATCAACAGAATCCAAATGTACAGTTGAGACGATGTTGAGAGGATCTAGTCCAGAGTAAACAGTTTTATGTTGAGACGATCTAGTCCGGAGAAAACCGTTTTATGATGAGGGATCTAGTCCAGAGTAAACAGTTTTATGTTGAGAGGATCTAGTCCAGAGTAAACAGTTTTATGTTGAGAGGATCTAGTCCAGAGTAAACAGTTTTATGATGAGGGATCTAGTCCAGAGTAAACAGTTTTATGTTGAGAGGATCTAGTCCAGAGTAAACAGTTTTATAATTTGGAGCTTTAATTTAGGTCTCTCTGTTTAACCAAATACTCTGTCTTTGGCAGGAGAGAGACCAGTCTGTCACTCTGACAGCGGGAAGAGTCCTTCAGAGGAACCAGACCCAGAGACGCCCAAACCAGCGAGACGACACCCCTGCTCCCAGTGTAATAAGAGTTTTAAGTGGTTATGGAAGCTGAAAGAGCATGACAGAACACACACAGGAGAAAAGCCTTACCACTGCTCTCAGTGTGGAAAAGGTTTTACCAACTTAGGGAACCTAAAAAAACATGCAAAATTACACACAGGAGAGAAGCCGTTCCAATGCTCCCAGTGTGGAAAGGGTTTTACACGGTTAGGGAATCTGAAGGATCATAAAAGAGTACACACAGGAGAGAAGCCTTTCCAATGCTCCCAGTGTGGAAATGGTTTTACTCAGTTAGGGAACCTGAAAAGGCATGAGAGAATGCACACAGGACAGAGAACTTTCCAATGTTCTCAGTGTGGAAAGAGTTTCACACGGTTATGGAGCCTGAAAGAACATAAAATAGTTCACACAGGAGAGAAGCCTTTCCAATGCTCCCAGTGTGGAAAGGGTTTTATTCTGTTAGGGAACTTGAAAAAGCATGAGCGAACACACACAGGAGAGAAGCCTTTCCAATGTTCCCAGTGTGGAAAGAGTTTTACACGGCTAGGGAGCCTGAAAGCTCATGAAAGGATACACACAGGGGAGACATCTTACCATTGCTCTCTGTGTGGAAAGAAATTTACCAAGTTAAGGAACCTAAAAAAACATATAAAATTACACACAGGAGAGAAGCCTTTCCAATGCACCCAATGTGGAAAGAGTTTTACACGGTTAGGAAACCTGAAGGATCATAAAAGAATACACACAGGAGAGAAACCTTTCCAATGCACCCAATGTGGAAAGAGTTTTACACGGTTAGGAAACCTGAAGGACCATCAAATAATGCACACAGGAGAGAAACCTTTCCAATGTTCCCAGTGTGGAAGTGGTTTTACCCAGTTAGGGAACCTGAAAAGGCATGAGAGAACCCACACAGGACAGAGAACTTTCCAATGTTCTCAGTGTGGAAAGAGTTTTGCACAGTTAGGGAGCCTGAAAGAACATAAAATAGTTCACACGGGAGAGAAGCCTTTCCAATGCTCCCAGTGTGGAAAGGTTTTTACCCTGTTAGGGAACTTGAAAAAGCATGAGAAAATACACACAGGAGAGAAGCCGTTCCAATGTTCCCAGTGTGGAAATAGTTTTAAAAGTTCAGGGAGCCTGAAGGAGCATGAAAGAACACACACAGGGGAAACATCTTACCATTGCTCTATGTGTGGAAAGGATTTTACCAAGTTAGGGAACCTAAAAAAACATATACAATTACACACAGGAGAGAAACCTTTCCAATGCACCCAGTGTGGGAAGGGTTTTACACGGTTAGGGAATCTGAAGGACCATAAATTAATACACACAGGCGAGAAGCCGTTCCAATGCTCCCAGTGTGGAAAGGGTTTTACCCAGATAGGGAACCTGAAAAGGCATGAGAGAACACACACAGTCTTAACAATGACCCCAGGAGTTGGAACCAGTTCTGAAAACAGAACAGAAAACCGCAAAAAACAACGTTTTATTGAGGAACAGAAACAGGACCGGGAAAGAAAGTGATCTCCTGCGTTCTGGAACAGAAGCATTATTTTAAAAGTATGGTAACCGGTTAATAACGTTCTTTTAAAGTAACTGTCCTGTGAAAATCTAACTTTTTTTTTTCTTTTCCGAACTCATATCCAAATAATGTTGTTGACTCGTCCGATTCTAGTATTTGAGGCCAAAGCATAAATTACAGATGAAAAAAATTATAAAAAAATCAAACCTCTTTTTAAAAATTACTATTTCCCAATAGAACATCTCCCTGAGGAGGATGAACTGGCCAATCAACGGTCTTGAGGAGAATGAGCTGGCCAATCCACGGTCTACTCGTGTTATTTTTTTGTGACCGGTATACGCCCACACCATTCTATTAGGAAGGCGTTCTTAATGTTTTGTCCACTCTGTGTTCCTCTACATGATGTAGAGTCTATTCATTATATACATCTACATGATGTATTGTTACACCATGTAGGAGCAGTATAGACCTAGTCTGTTCATTATATACATCTACATGATGTATTGTTACACCATGTAGGAGCAGTATAGACCTAGTCTGTTCATTATATATTTGTTAATCCGATCTGTTTGTTTGACTGAATTAATTATATTTATTATTATTATTGATTATATATCAAATTAATAAGACGTTGCCTTAAATGCAGATGTGTGGGAGATGTTTGTTTTAAATCATTAGAAATCTGCACTAATCAATCAATCACTTGCTTCTCTTTATATATGTCTCAATATAATATTGTTAGCTAATGAATTGAATGAATGAAAAATAAAGTGTTTTGTTGTTGTCAACTTCCGGGTCAGTAGCATCAGTCAAACCTTACAGACAGACAGACAGACAGACAGACAGACAGACAGACAGACAGACACCTGATATACTATCTCTGATAAGCAGGAAAGTGCTAAGAATAGATATATATATATTAATTTATGAATATTTGTAGCCTTAGAAATAAGGTTCATGAAATCAATAACTTGTTAACATTGGATAACGTTCATATACTGGCCACCTCTGATATATCTATAGATATTTTATAGGATACCAAGTGCTAAAGGTCTAGGGATATAGGGATATATATATCTATAGGCCACCAAGTGCTAAAGGTCTATATGGGATATATATGCTATATAATATATATATATACGGCTATAGACCACCAAGTGCAAAGGTCTATATGGGATATATATGATATTATATATATCATATACGGCTATAGGCCACCAAGTGCTTAACTGTCTATCAGGGATATATATATATATATATATATATACGGCTATAGCAGATATACAGATATATGTATACGGCTATAGTCACCAAGTGCTAAAGGTCTATATGGGATATATATGGATATATATATATATACGCTATAGGCCACCAAGTGCTAAAGGTCTATATGGGATATATATATATATATATATATATATACGGCTACTAAAGGTCCTAGGCCACCAAGTGCTAAAGGTCTAGGGATCTATATAGGATATATATATATATATATATACCACTATAGGCTACCAAGTGCTAAAGGTCTGATATGGGATATATATATATATACGGCTATATATATATCCTATATATATAGATACAGCTATTAGGCCACCAAGTACTGTTGAAGGCCACCAAGTGCAAAAGGTATATGGGATATAAAAAGGTCTATATGGGATATTTAATATATATATATATATATATATATATATATATATATACGGTCCACAAGTAAAAGGTCTATATGGGATATATATATATATATTAATGCTATAGGCCACCAAGTACTAAAGGTAGGCCACCAAGTGCTAAAGGTCCGATATGCAGTATATATACCATATATAGTATAGGCCACCAAGTGCTAAAGGTCTATATGGGATATATCCAAAATATACCTATAGGCCACCAAGTGCAAAAGGTCTATATGGGATGCAAAAGGTATAAAAGATATATGATATATAGAGATATACAGCTATAGGCACCAAGTAAAGGCAAGATACAGTAGGCCATGTAAAAGGTCTATATGGTATATACAAATAGATATATGGCCACCAAGTGGCAAAGGTCTATATGGGATATATATATATATATGATATATATATATATATATATATATATACAGCTATAGGCCACCAAGTGATAAAGGTCTATGGGATATATATGTATATATATATATATATATATATATACGGCTATAGGCCACCAAGTGCTAAAGGTCTATCTATGGGATATATTATATATATATATCCCATATCTATATCCCATTATTATATATATGGCTATAGGCCACCAAGTGCAGGTCTATATGGGATATATATACCAATATATATATATATACGGCTATAGGCTGTCTATAAAGGTCTGATGGCCTATGAGATATTATATATATGTTTTATAGTATACGGTGCTTTATGGCCACCAAGTGCAAAAGGTCTATATGATATTTATATATATATGTTAGGCCACCAAGTGCAAAAGGTATATTATATATAGTATATATATATATATACGGCTATAGGCACAATCATATATATAGTTATTGGATATATATATATATATATATATTTTCCTAGGCTACCACAAGTGCTAAAAGGTCTATATGGGATATATATATAAAGGTCTATATATATATAGGTATATATATATACATAGGCCTACCACTGTATGTGTCTGTATAGGATATATATATGATATTGATAGGCGGCTATAGGCCACCAAGTGCAAAAGGTCTAAAGGTCATGGGATATATAGATATATATATATATATATACGGCACCCACCAAGTATAGGGCCCCAGTGCTAAAGGTCTATGGGATATATATAGGATCTATATAGATATATAGATATATATATACCCTATAGGCCACCAAGTGCTAAAGGTCTATATGGGATATAGATATAATACCCAGTATTTATAGATATATATATATATATAGTATGACCAAGTAAAGGTCTGTATGGTATAATATATGTTTATAGATAGATCTCACGTTAAATACTATAGGCTACCAAGTGCTAATCTATATATGGATATATAGATATATATATACGGCTATACCTGCCTCTATATATAGCCTCCAAGTTTATGCTAAAGGTCTATATGGGATATATATGGATATATATATATATATATATATATATATATATATATATACTATAGGCCACCAAGTGCTATAGGTCTATATGGGATATATATATATATATATACGGCTATAGGCTACCAAGTGCTAAAGGTCTATATGGGATATATATAGATATATATATATATATATATATACGGCTATAGGCCACCAAGTGCTAAAGGTCTATATGGGATATATATATATATATATATATATATATATATATATATATATATATATATATATATAGGTCTACCAAGTGCTAAAGGTCTATATGGGATATATATGGATATATATATATATATATATATATATATATATATATATATATATATATATATATATACGGCTATAGGCCACATGGGATATACAGTGCCTTGGCCACATGGGATAAGTATTCGGCCCCTTGAACTTTGCGACCTTTCGCCACATTTCAGGCTTCAAACATAAAGATATAAAACTGTATTTTTTGTGAAGAATCTACAACAAGTGGGACACAATCATGAAGTGGAACGACATTTATTGGATATTTCAAACTTTTTTAACAAATCAAAAACTGAAAAATTGGGTTGGATATATTTATAGATATATAGTTATATATTTGACCAACAAGTCAGTATTACGATAATACAGCTCTGGAAAACAATGAAGTGTAACGGCGTTCTTCGTTTGTCAAAAGAGAGTCGGACCGAAATGCAGCGTGGTGGTTACTCATATCTTTAATGAAGGAAGAGCGATACATGAAATAACGATACAAAATGCAAAACAACAAAACGGAACGTGAAACCTAATCACAGCCATATCTGGTGAAACTACACAGAGACAGGAACAATCACCCACGAAATACACAGTGAACCCCCGGCTACCTAAATCCGGTTCCCAATCAGAGACAACGAGAATCACCTGACTCTGATTGAGAACCGCCTCAGGCAGCTCAGCCTATACAACACCCCTACTCAGCCGCAATCCCAATAATACAAAATCCCCAATACGAAATACAACAACATAAACCCATGTCCACACCCTGGCCTGACCAAATATATAACGAAAACACACAATACAATGACCAAGGCGTGACATGAAGAGACCAAAATGATCCCTTTCTCTGGTTTTTAATATTTATCAGTATGTGTTTGGGTAAAATGAACATTTATGTTTTATCCTATAAAATACTGACAACATTTCGCCCCACAAATTCCAAGTAAAAAATATTGTCATTTAAGAGGATTTATTTGCAGAAAATGACAACTGGTCAAAATAACAGAAAAGATGCAATACAGTCAGACCTCGAATAAACCAAGAAAATAAGGTTCATATAAATGTTTAAACAACACAATACTCCTGTTTTAACTTAGGAATAAGTTCAGAAATCAATATTTGGTGGAACAACCCTGATTTTCAAATCACAGCTTTCGTGCGTCTTGTCTCTCCACCAGTCTTTCACATTGATGTTGGGTGATTTTATGCCCTCATCCTGTGGTGCAAAACATTCGAGCAGCTCGGCTTTGTTTGATGACTTGATGGTCCCATCATCCTCAATCCAGAGGTTTTCAATGGGGTTCAGGTCTGGAGATTGAGCTGGCCATGACAGGGTCTTGACCTGGCTGTGATCCATCCACACCTTGACTGACCTGGCTGTGATCCATCCACACTTTGACTGACCTGGCGGTGATCCATCCACACCTTGACTGACCTGGCGGTGATCCATCCACACCTTGACTGACCTGGCCTGGGCTGATCCATCCACACCTTGACCCTGGCTGTGATCCATCCACACCTTGACTGACCTGGCTGTGATCCATCCACACCTTGACTGACCTGGCTGTGATCCATCCACACCTTGACTGACCTGGCCATCCACACCTTGTGATCCATCCACACACCTGGCTGTGATCCATCCACACCTGACCTGGCTGTGATCCATCCACACCTGGCTGACCATGACCTGGATGTGATCCATCCACACCTTGACTGACCTGGCTGTGATCCATCCACACCTTGACTGACCTGGCTGTGATCCATCCACACCTGACCTGACCATCCACACCTTGACCTGGCTGTGATCCATCCACACCTTGACTGACCTGGCTGTGATCCATCCACACCTTGACTGACCTGGCTGTGATCCATCCACACCTTGACTGACCTGGCTGTGATCCATCCACACCTTGACTGACCTGGCTGTGATCCATCCACACCTTGACTGACCTGGCTGTGATCCATCCACACCTTGACTGACCTGGCTGTGATCCATCCACACCTTGACTGACCTGGCTGTGATCCATCCACACCTTGATCCATCCATCCACACCATCCACACCTTGACTGGCTGTGATCCTGGCCTGTGATCCATCCACACCTTGTGATCCACACCTTGACTGACCTGGCTGTGATCCATCCACACCTTGACTGACCTGGCTGTGATCCATCCACACCTTGACTGACCTGGCTGTGATCCATCCACACCTTGACTGACCTGGCTGTGATCCATCCACACCTTGACTGACCTGGCTGTGATCCATCCACACCTTGACTGACCTGGCTGTGATCCATCCACACCTTGACCTGATCCATCCACACCTTGACTGCTGTGATCCATCCACACCTTGACTGACCTGGCTGTGATCCATCCACACCTTGACTGACCTGGCTGTGATCCATCCACACCTTGACTGACCTGGCTGTGATCCATCCACACCTTGATGACCTGGCTGTCCATCCACACCTTGACTGACCTGGCGGTGATCCATCCACACCTTGACTGACCTGGCTGTGATCCATCCACACCTTGACTGACCTGGCTGTGATCCATCCACACCTTGACTGACCTGGCTGTGATCCATCCACACCTTGACTGACCTGGCTGTGATCCATGACCTTGACTGACCTGGCTGTGATCCATCCACACCTTGACTGACCTGGCCCATCCACACCTTGACTGACCTGGCTGTGATCCATCCACACCTTGACACCTTGACTGACCTGGCGGTGATCCATCCACACCTTGACTGACCTGGCTGTGATCCATCCACACCTTGACTGACCTGGCGGTGATCCATCCACACCTTGACTGACCTGGCTGTGATCCATCCACACCTTGACTGACCTGGCTGTGATCCATCCACACCTTGACTGACCTGGCTGTGATCCATCCACACCTTGACTGACCTGGCTGTGATCCATCCACACCTTGACTGACCTGGCTGTGATCCATCCACACCTTGACTGACCTCCACACCTTGACTGTGATCCATCCACACCTTGATCCATGACCTGGCTGTGATCCATCCACACCTTGACTGACCTGGCTGTGATCCATCCACACCTTGACTGACCTGGCTGTGATCCATCCACACCTTGACTGACCTGGATGTGATCCATCCACACCTTGACTGACCTGGCTGTGATCCATCCACACCTTGACTGACCTGGCCATGTGGCTGTGATCCATCCACACCTTGACTGACCTGGATGTGATCCATCCACACCTTGACTGACCTGGCTGTGATCCATCCACACCTTGACTGACCTGGCGGTGATCCATCCACACCTTGACTGACCTGGCTGTGATCCATCCACACCTTGACTGACCTGGATGTGATCCATCCACACCTTGACTGACCTGGCTGTGATCCATCCACACCTTGACTGACCTGGCTGTGATCCATCCACACCTTGGACCTGGCTGTGATCCATCCACACCTTGACTGACCTGGCTGTGATCCATCCACACCTTGACTGACCTGGCTGTGATCCATCCACACCTTGACTGACCTGGCTGATCCATCCACCTGGCCTGGCTGATCCATCCACACCTTGACTGACCTGGCTGATCCATCCACACCTTGTGATCCATCCACACCTTGACTGACCTGGCTGTGATCCATCCACACCTTGACTGATCCATCCACACCTTGACTGACCTGGCTGTGATCCATCCACACCTTGACTGACCTGGCTGTGATCCATCCACACCTTGACTGACCTGACTGACCTGGCTGTGATCCATCCACACCTTGACTGACCTGGCTGTGATCCATCCACACCTTGACTGACCTGGCTGTGATCCATCCACACCTTGACTGACCTGGCTGTGATCCATCCACACCTTGACTGACCTGGCCATGTGATCCATCCACACCTTGACTGACCTGGCTGTGATCCATCCACACCTTGACTGACCTGGCTGTGATCCATCCACACCTTGACTGACCTGGATGTGATCCATCCACACCTTGACTGACCTGGCTGTGATCCATCCACACCTTGACTGACCTGGCTGTGATCCATCCACACCTTGACTGACCTGGCTGTGATCCATCCACACCTTGACTGACCTGGCTGTGATCCATCCACACCTTGACTGACCTGGCTGTGTGGCATTTCCTGCTGGAAAGAAAAAAACAATCCTCAGAGTCAGAACAGAAGGAAGCAAGTTTTCTTTGTACTTGATTGGCTTGATTCATGCGTCCTTCACAAAGACAAAATCTGTCCAATTCCAGCCTGCCCCAGATCCTCACAGATCCTCCACCAAATGTCACAGTGGGCGCGAGACACTGTGTCTTGTTGGCCTCTTTTTGATATTGGCAATCATTTCAATGACTATTTCACTACTAAAGTGGAAAAACTCCAAAGTGAAATGACAACATTGATCTGTGAAACATTATATATTTTTTTGTATGAAAGATCTATTAATGAAATGGAAGGATTGCTGTTTTTTTTGGTTAAAACCTCTTAAAACAACAGAGCGCCTGTGGTGACTTGGTGAACGCATACGCTGCATAGTATCGACCAGAGTAAAGGAAACCCAAGGCTCAAACCCACAGGAAACGGTGATAACCCGCATTTTTTTAAAAACTGCACGCTGCCTAACAACCACATCCCATAACCATAGCAGCACTATGAGCCACACTGGGAGCAGCTACATCCCATGCCATCAAACCTCACCGTTGTCGAGGCAAACCCAAACCTTACTGAAGTATGTCGGGAATCCCAACTCAGCTGCAGCTATCAGATATCACCATGCCACTGAGCAATGCCCAAGCAGCGGCCACGCCCCCCGGAGTGGAGTGCGCACAACGTTGTCAAGGCAACCCCTGTCCTTTGCTGCCGTACGCCTCCACGATCCGATGAGAAAGATGTTGTTAAGAAAGAGCCCAGAGCTGGATTAGTCAAAGAAGACAAAAGAGCTGGTCACAGATGTGGATATCCTTGGTCCGCTGCTTAGAGAAAGGGAACACAGGACACGGGCCATGCAATCTCTCTGGGCCACTCAAGGACATTCAGAGACTTGTCCCGAAGCCACTCCTGCATTGTCTTGGCTCTGCGTTTAGGTCTTTGTCCTGTTGAAAGGTGAACCTTCGCCTCCAGTCTGAGGTCCTAGATGCTCTGGAGCAGGTTTTCATCAAGGATCTCTCTGTACTTTGCTTCGTTCATCTTTCCCTAGATCCTGACTAGTCTCCCAGTCCCTGCCGCTGAAAAAGATCCCAACAGCATGAAGCTGCCACCACCGTGCTTCACCGTAGGGATGGTGCCAGGTTTCCTCAAGATTTGAAGCTTAGCATTCAGGCCAAAGAGTTTAATATTGGTTTCATCAGACCAGAGAATCTTATTTTTCATGGTCTGAGAATCCTTTAGGTGCCTTTTGGCAAACTTCAAGCGGGCTGTCATGTGCCTTTTACTGAGGAGTGGCTTATGTCTGGCCACTCTACCAAAAGCGCCCTGATTGGTGGAGTGCTGCAGAGATGGTTGTACTTTTGGAAGGTTCTCCTGTCTCCACAGAGGAACTCTGGAGCTCTGTCAGAGTGACCTTCGGGGTCTTGGTCACCTCCCTGACCAAGGCCCTTCTCCCCCGATTTCTCAGTTTGGCCGAGCGGCCATCTCTGGGAAGAGTCTTGGTTTGTTCCAAACGTCTTCCCTTTAAGAATGACAGGGGCCGACCTGCAATGCTGCGGACATGTTTTGGTACCCTTCCCCAGATCTGTGCCTCAACAAAATCCTGTCTCTGAGCTCTACGGACAATTCCTTGGACCTCATGGCTTGGTTTTTGCTCTAATATAAATAATAATATATGCCATTTAGCAGACGCTTTTATCCAAAGCGACTTACAGTCATGTGTGCATACATTCTACGTATTGGTGGTCCCGGGAATCGAACCCACTACCCTGGCGTTACAAGCGCCATGCTCTACCAACTGAGCTACAGAAGGACCTAACATGCACGGTCAACTGTGGGACCTTATATAGACAGGTGTGTGTCTTTTCAGTCCACTCCTTTGCATGGCCTGATGCCCCTAATCTGGGTAACAGTCTCTCTAGGTAACAGTCCACTCCTTGTCATTACCAAAGAGACTGGCCTTTCAGCGATCTCAACTATGAGAGTATACGTGCCTACACACAGATTGTAAACATGTAATAATCAACTAACAACTAACAACTGAAGTCAATTCCGCAATAGAGTGAATATTGGAAGAACCGAGCCGCAACAGGAACCGGAAGTGCTGACTGCTAAGGGAACAGAGTGGAGGATTTTAAGGGGACATTTTTGGTACAAACTTCCTTACAAACCTAAAGGAACATTTCTTTGGAAGACTGTTGTGGAGGGAGAAGAGTAGATAGACACAATGTGTAGCTACAACACAGACTGCTATGGAAGGTTGAGTTAAAAGCTATAGCATGTAGCTACAACACAGACTGCTATGGAAGGTTGAGTTAAAAGCTGTAGCATGTAGCTACAACACAGACTGCTGGTTGAGTTAAAAGCTATAGCATGTAGCTACAACACAGACTGCTATGGAAGGTTGAGTTAAAAGCTATAGCATGTAGCTACAACACAGACTGCTATGGAAGGTTGAGTTAAAAGCTATAGCATGTAGCTACAGGACAGACTGTTATGGAAGGTTGAGTGAAAGCTATAGCATGTAGCTACAACACAGACTGCTATGGAAGGTTGAGTTAAAAGCTATAGCATGTAGCTACAATACAGACTGTTATGGAAGGTTGAGTTAAAAGCTATAGCATGTAGCTACAACACAGACTGCTATGGAAGGTTGAGTGAAAGCTAGGATGTAGCTACAACACAGACTGCTATGGAAGGTTGAGTTAAAAGCTATAGCATGTAGCTACAACACAGACTGTTATGGAAGGTTGAGTTAAAAGCTGTAGCATGTAGCTACAACACAGACTGCTATGGAAGGTTGAGTGAAAGCTATGATGTAGCTACAACACAGACTGCTATGGAAGGTTGAGTTAAAAGCTATAGCTACAGGACAGACTGTTATGGAAGGTTGGGTGAAAGCTAGATGTAGGAAGGTTGAAAGCTGAAAGCTACAATGCAGACTGCTATGGAAGGTTGGTTGAGTGAAAGCTAGATGTAGCTACAATACCGACTGTTATGGAAGGTTGAGTTAAAGCTACAGCATGTAGCTACAACAGATGGAAGGTTGATGGAAGCTAGTGTAGCTACAACGCAGACTGTTATGGAAGGTTGAGTGAAAAGCTATAGCATGTAGCTACAACACCGACTGTTATGGAAGGTTGAGTGAAAGCTAGGATGTAGCTACAACGCAGACTGCTATGGAAGGTTGAGTGAAAGCTAGGATGTAGCTACAACACCGACTGTTATGGAAGGTTGAGTGAAAGCTAGGATGTAGCTACAACGCAGACTGCTATGGAAGGTTGAGTGAAAGCTAGGATGTAGCTACAACACCGACTGTTATGGAAGGTTGGGTGAAAGCTAGGATGTAGCTACAACGCAGACTGCTATGGAAGGTTGAGTGAAAGCTAGGATGTAGCTACAACACCGACTGTTATGGAAGGTTGAGTGAAAGCTAGGATGTAGCTAGCTGTAGAATGACTAGCTAGTCCAGGGGACGGATTGGAATGGAAAGTATTAGGTTGGATATTGTGATGGCATGTTGTTAAAATTGCTTAATTGTTTAGTTGGTTGGTTCAGCGTTGTAATTGGTTGATATTGCTAGATAACTAGCTAATGAACTAACTGTAGCTAGCTATATGGTAACAGCAGCTAGCTAAACTAGCTAGCTAGCTAGATTACATTCAATTTGGCTCCATTGTGGCTAGTTAACTCTGTCTCACTAACGCTAGCTAGCTAGCTGTTTTAGATGCTAACCAGACAGGCCATCTTTTCTTTTCTAGCTAAACTAGGTAGCTAGCTATATAGTGTGAGTGTTGGCCCAGTGTCTTTCCCGGCCCATCCCTGTGACCAGCGTCCTCTGGAATCAGCCATGGGTTTACATATCACTGGGACATTGTTATTACATTATCATTAACAGAGCAGCAGGTAGCCTAGTGGTTAGAGCAGGTAGCCTAGCGGTTAGAGCAGGTAGCCTAGCGGTTAGAGCAGGCAGCCTAGCGGTTCGAGCAGGTAGCCTAGCGGTTAGAGCAGGTAGCCTAGCGGTTAGAGCAGGTTGCCTAGTGGTTAGAGCAGGTAGCCTAGCGGTAAGAGCAGGTAGCCTAGCGGTTAGAGCAGGTAGCCTAGCGGTTAGAGCAGGTAGCCTAGCGGTTAGAGCAGGTAGCCTAGCGGTTAGAGCAGGTAGCCTAGCGGTTAAAGCAGGTAGCCTAGCGGTTAGAGCAGGTAGCCTAGCGGTTAGAGCAGGTAGCCTAGCGGTTAGAGCAGGTAGCCTAGCGGTTAGAGCAGGTAGCCTAGCGGTTAGAGCAGGTAGCCTAGCGGTTAGAGCAGGTAGCCTAGCGGTTAGAGCAGGTAGCCTAGCGGTTAGAGCAGGTAGCCTAGCGGTTAGAGCAGGTAGCCTAGCGGTTAAAGCAGGTAGCCTAGCGGTTAGAGCAGGTAGCCTAGCGGTTAAAGCAGGTAGCCTAGCGGTTAGAGCAGGTAGCCTAGCGGTTAAAGCAGGTAGCCTAGCGGTTAGAGCAGGTAGCCTAGCGGTTAGAGCAGGTAGCCTAGCGGTTAGAGCAGGTAGCCTAGCGGTTAGAGCAGGTAGCCTAGCGGTTAAAGCAGGTAGCCTAGCGGTTAGAGCAGGTAGCCTAGCGGTTAAAGCAGGTAGCCTAGCGGTTAGAGCAGGTAGCCTAGCGGTTAAAGCAGGTAGCCTAGCGGTTAGAGCAGGTAGCCTAGCGGTTAAAGCAGGTAGCCTAGCGGTTAGAGCAGGTAGCCTAGCGGTTAGAGCAGGTAGCCTAGCGGTTAGAGCAGGTAGCCTAGCGGTTAGAGCAGGTAGCCTAGCGGTTAAAGCAGGTAGCCTAGCGGTTAGAGCAGGTAGCCTAGCGGTTAGAGCAGGTAGCCTAGCGGTTAGAGCAGGTAGCCTAGCGGTTAGAGCAGGTAGCCTAGCGGTTAGAGGCAGGTAGCCTAGCGGTTAGAGCAGGTAGCCTAGCGGTTAGAGCAGGTTGCCTAGCGGTTAGAGCAGGTAGCCTAGCGGTAAGAGCAGGTTGCCTAGCGGTTAGAGAAGGTAGCCTAGCGGTTAGAGCAGGTAGCCTAGCGGTTAGAGCAGGTAGCCTAGCGGTTAGAGCAGGTAGCCTAGCGGTTAGAGCAGGTAGCCTAGCGGTTAGAGCAGGTAGCCTAGCGGTTAGAGCAGGTAGCCTAGCGGTTAGAGCAGGTAGCCTAGCGGTTAGAGCAGGTAGCCTAGCGGTTAGAGCAGGTAGCCTAGCGGTTAGAGCAGGTAGCCTAGCGGTAAGAGCAGGTAGCCTAGCGGTTAGAGCAGGTAGCCTAGCGGTTAGAGCAGGTAGCCTAGCGGTTAGAGCAGGTAGCCTAGCGGTTAGAGCAGGTAGCCTAGCGGTTAAAGCAGGTAGCCTAGCGGTTAGAGCAGGTAGCCTAGCGGTTAAAGCAGGTAGCCTAGCGGTTAGAGCAGGTAGCCTAGCGGTTAAAGCAGGTAGCCTAGCGGTTAGAGCAGGTAGCCTAGCGGTTAAAGCAGGTAGCCTAGCGGTTAGAGCAGGTAGCCTAGCGGTTAAAGCAGGTAGCCTAGCGGTTAGAGCAGGTAGCCTAGCGGTTAAAGCAGGTAGCCTAGCGGTTAGAGCAGGTAGCCTAGCGGTTAGAGCAGGTAGCCTAGCGGTTAGAGCAGGTAACCTAGCGGTTAGAGCAGGTAGCCTAGCGGTTAAAGCAGGTAGCCTAGCGGTTAGAGCAGGTAGCCTAGCGGTTAAAGCAGGTAGCCTAGCAGTTAGAGCAGGTAGCCTAGCGGTTAGAGCAGGTAGCCTAGCGGTTAAAGCAGGTAGCCTAGCGGTTAGAGCAGGTAGCCTAGCGGTTAGAGCAGGTAGCCTAGCGGTTAGAGCAGGTAGCCTAGCGGTTAGAGCAGGTAGCCTAGCGGTTAGAGCAGGTAGCCTAGCGGTTAGAGCAGGTAGCCTAGCGGTAAGAGCAGGTAGCCTAGCGGTTAGAGCAGGTAGCCTAGCGGTTAGAGCAGGTAGCCTAGCGGTTAGAGCAGGTAGCCTAGCGGTTGGAGCAGGTAGCCTAGCGGTTAGAGCAGGTAGCCTAGCGGTTAAAGCATTGGACTGGTAAACCCGAAAGGTTGAATCTCCGAGCTGACAAAGTAAAAAATCTGTCGTTCTGCCCCTGAACAGGGCAGTTAACCCACTGTTCCTAAGTCAAAATCGTAAATAAGAATCAAATCAAATTAAAATCAAATGTATTTATAAAGCCCTTCTTACATCAGCTGATGTCACAAAGTGCTGTACAGCCTAAAACTCCAAACAGTAAGCAATGCAAGCACATGGTCCTTCTGTAGCTCAGTTGGTAGAGCATGGCGCTTGTAACGCCAGGGTAGTGGGTTCGATCCCCGGGGACCACCCATACGTAGAATGTATGCACACATGACTGACTGTAAGTCGCTTTGGATAAAAGCGTCTGCTAAATGGCATATATTATTATATTATATATTATATTATTATTATTATATTATTATTATATTATATTACAGTGGCGAGGAAAATCTCCCTAGAAAGGCCGGAACCTAGGAAGAAACCTTGAGAGGAACCAGGCTATGAGGGGTGGCCAGTCCTCTTCTGGCTGTGCCGGGTGGAGATTATAACAGAACATGGCCAAGATGTTCAAATGTTCATAGATGACCAGCAGGGTCCAATAATAATAATCACAGTCGTTGTCGAGGGAGTAACAGGTCAGCACCTCAAAGAGTAAATGTCAATTGGCTTTTCATAGCCGGATTAACTGACTTGACATAAATAAAGGTTCAAATATTATTTATTTTAAAAACCGACATTACAGAATGTTTGTTGTTCCTGCATCGACTGATCACATCCGATATTATTCTGTGTGAACCTCGATTATCGTCTTTCCAGTGAAATCAACAGTGTCTTTCCAACCTCCAATAACAGACGTTTGTTGTTCCTGCATCGACTGATCCGATATTATTCTGTGTGAACCTCGATTATCGTCTTTCCAGTGAAATCAACAGTGTCTTTCCAACCTCCAATAGCAGACGTTTGTTGTTCCTGCATCGACTGATCCGATATTATTCTGTGTGAACCTCGATTATCGTCTTTCCAGTGAAATCAACAGTGTCTTTCCAACCTCCAATAACAGACGTTTGTTGTTCCTGCATCGACTGATCCGATATTATTCTGTGTGAACCTCGATTATCGTCTTTCCAGTGAAATCAACAGTGTCTTTCCAACCTCCAATAACAGACGTTTGTTTCTCCTGTGGTAAAATGGCCGCCATGTCAAACTCTGGGGGAGGATTTTCCATCTTCTTTGAAGCCACCTGTTCTGATGATGTCATCCTCACATCAGGATGGCGGCGTATTAATCTGCAGATTACAGACACACAATCGGTCTGTTCATTTAGATGGAAAATCTAAAGGTTTTGTACGGCATAATCAGATGTGATCAAATCAACGTTTTATTGGGTCACATGTCACACAGGATACAGGTAGTAGGCTAAAACGCTGTAGTGAAATGTTTACTCACGGGCTCTTCTTAACAGTACACCTCCACTATGTGCAGTGATGTGTAAACCTGTCTGTTAATTGATCATGTAATTACAATGTCTCAGTGATGTGTAAACCTGTCTGTTAATTGATCATGTAATTACAATGTCTCAGGGATGTGTAAACCTGTCTGTTAATTGATAATGTCTCAGTGATGTGTAAACAGGGCGGCAGGGTATCCTAGTGGTTAGAGCGTTGGACTAGTAACCGGAAGGTTGTAAGTTCAAACCCCCGAGCTGACAAGGTACAAATCTGTCGTTCTGCCCCTGAACAGGCAGTTAACCCACTGTTCCTAGGCTGTAATCGAAAATAAGAATTTATTCTTAACTGACTTGCCTAGTTAAATAAAGGTAAAATAAAAAAAAAAAAACCTGTCTGTTAATGTAATTACAACGTCTCAGTGATGATGCAATCTCTATTGCACTTCCACACTAACCTTTCTCACCTGAATGCTGTTCATTGACTACAGCTCAGCGTTCAATAGTGCTCAGCACGAAGTTAATATGGACCCCGGGACGAAACACCCTCCCTCTGACAACTGGATCCTGTACTTCCTGACGGGCCGCTTCCGGTACAGTAGGGGGCGGTGTTTCCACCTCTCGGTCCGTTGCGATCCGCCGATAAAAACTAAAAGAAGAAGAACAACAACGGCCTTCGCAGCCATCTCGGGAGCTTTGCTCGTCAACATAGCGGAAACATTCAAGCTCTTAAAGACTCTTTCTGGTATTTTAGGCACTGTGTTTTGATCACATTTCTGTCGTTTAGCTCATTATCTCATTTAATTTCCTATTTACGTTTTTGCTGTTATTTATTTAGCTGACGTGGCTGGTTAAGTTAGCATTAGCCTTGTTAGCTAACTGTTAGCCCTCATCCCCCGACCATGAGTTCACCAAGCTGCTCTCCTCCTGATGAAGAGGAGGAGGAGGAGGTCTGCTGGACGGAGAAAGAGGGTCTGTGGCTGAATGTTGTCGTGAAAGAGGAAGAGGAAGAAGAGGATGTCACAGTAACAAAAGTAGAGGAAGAGGAGGTTGTCACAGTAAAACAAGAAGTAGAGGGTGAGGCTGTTACAGTGAAAGAAGAGAAAGATGTTTTCAGAGTGAAAGAGGAGGAGGAAGAGGGAAAGGAGGATGTGACTGTGAAAGAAGAAGAGGAGGAAGAGGATGATGCAGTTTTTGGAGTGAAGGAGGAGCAAGAGGAGGAGGGGGAGATGACTGTCACATTGAAAGACGAGGAAACAGGAGATCTGATTAACACCAGTAAGTACTGTCTTAAAAACAGGGGCATTTACTCCGCAGTTGTTGATTTGATGTGACAAAAGCTATGAAAAGTACCCAGATTTTTAATTGATAAGAAATAGTCATTTGATATCCACAAAATATGCTGTCAAATCAAACTATTTGTCACATGCGCCGAATACAACAATACCATGAAATGCTTACTTACAAGCCCTTAACCAACATTGAATTTGACCTTTATTTAACTTGGCAAGTCAGTTAAGAACACATTCTTATTTACAATTACGGCCTAGGAACGGTGGACTAACTGCCTTGTTCAGAACGACAACCTACTGGATGGTTGACTAACTGCCTTGTTCAGGGGCAGAACAACAGACTACTGGATGGTGGACGAACTGCCTTGTTCAGAACGACAACCTACTGGATGGTGGACTAAATGCCTTGTTCAGAACGACAGACTTTTAACTTGTCAGCTCAGGGATTCGATCCACCAACCGTTCGTTTACTAGTCCGACGCTCTAACCACTAGGCTACCTGCTCTAACCATTAGGCTACCTGCTCTAACCACTAGGCTACCTGCTCTAACCACTAGACTACCTGCCTCTAACCACTAGGCTACCTGCCTCAACCACTAGGCTACCTGCTCTAACCACTAGGCTACCTGCTCTAACCACTAGGCTACCTGCTCTAACCACTAGGCTACCTGCTCTAACCACTAGGCTACCTGCTCTAACCACTAGGCTACCTGCTCTAACCACTATGCTACCTGCTCTAACCACTATGCTACCTGCTCTAACCACTAGGCTACCTGCTCTAACCGCTAGGCTACCTGCTCTATCCACTATGCTACCTGCTCTAACCACTAGGCTACCTGCTCTAACCACTAGGCTACCTGCTCTAACCACTAGGCTACCTGCTCTAACCACTAGGCTGTCTACCACCCCATTACAGTTCAAGAAGAGTTAAAAAAATATTTAGCAAATAAGCTAAAGTAAAAAGTAACACAATAAAATGACAATAAAGAGGCTTTATACAGGGGGTACCGCTATCGAGTCAGTGTGGAGGCTATATACAGGGGGTACCGCTATCGAGTCAGTGTGGAGGCTATATACAGGGGGTACCTGTACAGAGTCAATGTGGAGGCTATATACAGGGGGTACCGCTATCGAGTCAATGTGGAGGCTTTATACAGGGGGTACCGCTATCGAGTCAGTGTGGAGGCTATATACAGGGGGTACTGCTATCGAGTCAGTGTGGAGGCTATATACAGGGGGTACCTGTACAGAGTCAATGTGGAGGCTATATACAGGGGGTACCGCTATCGAGTCAATGTGGAGGCTATATACAGGGGGTACCGCTATCGAGTCAGTGTGGAGGCTATATACAGGGTGTACTGCTATCGAGTCAGTCTGGAGGCTATATACAGGGGGTACCGCTATCGAGTCAGTGTGGAGGCTATATACAGGGGGTACCGCTATCGAGTCAGTGTGGAGGCTATATACAGGGGGTACCTGTACAGAGTCAATGTGGAGGCTATATACAGGGTGTACTGCTATCGAGTCAGTGTGGAGGCTATATACAGGGGGTACCGGTATCGAGTCAAGGTGGAGGCTATATACAGGGGGTACCGAGTCAATGTGGAGGCTATATACAGGGGGTTCAGGTTAGTTGAGGTAATTTGTACATGTAGGTAGGGGTGAAGTGACTATGCATAGACAGATAATAAACAACGAGTCACAGCAGTGTACATGTAGGTAGGGGTGAAGTGACTATGCATAGACAGATAATAAACAACGAGTCACAGCAGTGTACATGTAGGTAGGGGTGAAGTGACTATGCATAGACAGATAATAAACAACGAGTCACAGCAGTGTACATGTAGGTAGGGGTGAAGTGACTATGCATAGACAGATAATAAACATTTACATTTTACATTTAAGTCATTTAGCAGACGCTCTTATCCAGAGCGACTTACAAATTGGTGCATACACCTTATGACAACCAGTGGAACAGCCACTTGCATCTAAATCTTGTTGGGGGAGAAGGGGGGTGAGAAGGATTACTTACCCTTACTTACCCTATCCTAGGTATTCCTTGAAGAGGTGGGGTTTCAGGTGTCTCCGGAAGGTGGTGATTGACTCCGCTGTCCTGGCGTCGTGAGGGAGTTTGTTCCACCATTGGGGGCCAGAGCAGCGAACAGTTTTGACTGGGCTGAGCGGGAACTGTACTTCCTCAGTGGTAGGGAGGCGAGCAGGCCAGAGGTGGATGAACGCAGTGCCCTTGTTCGGGTGTAGGGCCTGATCAGAGCCTGGAGGTACTGAGGTGCCGTTCCCCTCACAGCTCCGTAGGCGAGCACCATGGTCTTGTAGCGGATGCGAGCTTCAACTGGAAGCCAGTGGAGAGAGCGGAGGAGCGGGGTGACGTGAGAGAACTTGGGAAGGTTGAACACCAGACGGGCTGCGGCGTTCTGGATGAGTTGTAGGGGTTTAATGGCACAGGCAGGGAGCCCAGCCAACAGCGAGTTGCAGTAATCAAGACGGGAGATGACAAGTGCCTGGATTAGGACCTGCGCCGCTTCCTGTGTGAGGCAGGGTCGTACTCTGCGGATGTTGTAGAGCATGAACCTACAGGAACGGGACACCGCCTTGATGTTAGTTGAGAACGTCAGGGTGTTGTCCAGGATCACGCCAAGGTTCTTAGCGCTCTGGGAGGAGGACACAATGGAGTTGTCAACCGTGATGGCGAGATCATGGAACGGGCAGTCCTTCCCCGGGAGGAAGAGGAGCTCCGTCTTGCTGAGGTTCAGCTTGAGGTGGTGATCCGTCATCCACACTGATATGTCTGCCAGACATGCAGAGATGCGATTCGCCACCTGGTCATCAGAAGGGGGAAAGGAGAAGATTAATTGTGTGTCGTCTGCATAGCAATGATAGGAGAGACCATGTGAGGTTATGACAGAGCCAAGTGACTTGGTGTATAGCGAGAATAAGAGAGGGCCTAGAACAGAGCCCTGGGGGACACCAGTGGTGAGAGCGCGTGGTGAGGAGACAGATTCTCGCCACGCCACCTGGTAGGAGCGACCTGTCAGGTAGGACGCAATCCAAGCGTGGGCCGCGCCGGAGATGCCCAACTCGGAGAGGGTGGAGAGGAGGATCTGATGGTTCACAGTATCGAAGGCAGCCGATAGGTCTAGAAGGATGAGAGCAGAGGAGAGAGAGTTAGCTTTAGCAGTGCGGAGCGCCTCCGTGATACAGAGAAGAGCAGTCTCAGTTGAATGACTAGTCTTGAAACCTGACTGATTTGGATCAAGAAGGTCATTCTGAGAGAGATAGCGGTAGAGCTGGCCAAGGACGGCACGCTCAAGAGTTTTGGAGAGAAAAGAGAGAAGGGATACTGGTCTGTAGTTGTTGACATCGGAGGGATCGAGTGTAGGTTTTTTCAGAAGGGGTGCAACTCTCGCTCTCTTGAAGACGGGAGGGACGTAGCCAGCGGTCAGGGATGAGTTGATGAGCGAGGTGAGGTAAGGGAGAAGGTCTCCGGAAATGGTCTGGAGAAGAGAGGAGGGGATAGGGTCAAGCGGGCAGGTTGTTGGGCGGCCGGCCGTCACAAGACGCGAGATTTCATCTGGAGAGAGAGGGGAGAAAGAGGTCAGAGCATAGGGTAGGGCAGTGTGAGCAGAACCAGCGGTGTCGTTTGACTTAGCAAACGAGGATCGGATGTCATCGACCTTCTTTTCAAAATGGTTGACGAAGTCATCTGCAGAGAGGGAGGAGGGAGGGGGGGGGGAGGATTCAGGAGGGAGGAGAAGGTGGCAAAGAGCTTCCTAGGGTTAGAGGCAGATGCTTGGAATTTAGAATGGTAGAAAGTGGCTTTAGCAGCAGAGACAGAGGAGGAAAATGTAGAGAGGAGGGAGTGAAAGGATGCCAGGTCCGCAGGGAGGCGAGTTTTCCTCCATTTCCGCTCGGCTGCCCGGAGCCCTGTTCTGTGAGCTCGCAATGAGTCGTCGAGCCACGGAGCGGGAGGGGAGGACCGAGCCGGCCTGGAGGATAGGGGACATAGGGAGTCAAAGGATGCAGTAAGGGAGGAGAGGAGGGTTGAGGAGGCAGAATCAGGAGATAGGTTGGAGAAAGTTTGAGCAGAGGGAAGAGAAGATAGGATGGAAGAGGAGAGAGTAGCGGGGGAGAGAGAGCGAAGGTTGGGAGTAGGGGCAGTGTGGGAAGTGTTGGATGAGAGCGAGAGGGAAAAGGATACAAGGTAGTGGTCGGAGACTTGGAGGGGAGTTGCAATGAGGTTAGTGGAAGAACAGCATCTAGTAAAGATGAGGTCAAGCGTATTGCCTGCCTTGTGAGTAGGGGGGAGGGTGAGAGGGTGAGGTCAAAAGAGGAGAGGAGTGGAAAGAAGGAGGCAGAGAGGAATGAGTCAAAGGTAGACGTTGGGAGGTTAAAGTCGCCCAGAACTGTGAGAGGTGAGCCGTCCTCAGGAAAGGAGCTTATCAAGGCATCAAGCTCATTGATGAACTCTCCGAGGAACCTGGAGGGCGATAAATGATAAGGATGTTAAGCTTGAAAGGGCTGGTAACTGTGACAGCATGGAATTCAAAGGAGGCAATAGACAGATGGGTAAGGGGAGAAAGAGAGAAAGACCACTTGGGAGAGATGAGGATCCCGGTGCCACCACCCCGCTGACCAGAAGCTCTCGGGGTGTGCGAGAACACGTGGGCGGACGAGGAGAGAGCAGTAGGAGTAGCAGTGTTATCTGTGGTGATCCATGTTTCCGTCAGTGCCAAGAAGTCAAGGGACTGGAGGGAGGCATAGGCTGAGATGAACTCTGCCTTGTTGGCCGCAGATTGGCAGTTCCAGAGGCTACCAGAGACCTGGAACTCCACGTGGGTCGTACGCGCTGGGACCACCAGGTTAGGTGGTCGCGGCCACGCGGTGTGGAGCGTTTGTATGGTCTGTGCAGAGAGGAGAGAACAGGGATAGACAGACACATAGTTGACAGGCTACAGAAAAGGCTACGCTAATGCAAGGAAATTGAATGACAAGCGGACTACACGTCTCGAATGTTCAGAAAGTTAAGCTTACGTAGCAAGAATCTTATTGACTAAAATGATTAAAATGATACAGTACTGCTAAAGTAGGCTAGCTGGCAGTAGCTGCGTTGTTGACACTACACTAATCAAGTCGTTCCGTTGAGTGTAATAATTCTACAGTGCTGCTATTCGGGGCTAGCTGGCTAGCTAGCAGTGTTGTTTACGTTACGTTGAGTTAAAAGAACGACAATAGCTGGCTAGCTAACCTAGGGAATCGGTCTAGACTACACAATTATCTTTGAAACAAAGACGGCTATGTAGCTAGCTACGATCAAACAAAGCAAACCGTTGTACTGTAATGAAATGAAATGAAAATGTGAAACTACCTGACCGGGTTGTTGAATTCAAAACAGTAGACGTTGGCTAGCTGTTAGCAGTTAGCTGTTGGCTAGCTAGCAGAGTCTCCTACGTTAAGGACGACAAATAGCTGGCTAGCAAACCTCAGTGAATTAAGATAATCACTCCAAGGCTACACACACTAAACTACACAATTATCTTGGAAACAAAGACAGCTATGTAGCTAGCTAACACTGAACTAATCAAGTCGTACAGTTGAGTGAATAGCACTACAGTGATGCTAATCTGTGTGCGTTAGCTAGCTCCTGGGCGAATAGCAGTGAAGGCTACGTTAGGGCGACGAAATACGATAATTATGCAATTATCTCTGATACAAGGACGGCTATGTAGCTAGCTAAGAAGAATTGCTAAGATTAGACAAATCAACCGTTGTACTATAATGAAATGTAATGAAAAAGTTATACAACCTGCAGAGCGAAGTGCGAATGCGACCGCTCGCTCCAACGAGTCACAGCAGTGTACATGTAGGTAGGGGTGAAGTGACTATGCATAGACAGATAATAAACAACGAGTCACAGCAGTGTACATGTAGGTAGGGGTGAAGTGACTATGCATAGATAGATAATAAACAACGAGTCACAGCAGTGTACATGTAGGTAGGGGTGAAGTGACTATGCATAGACAGATAATAAACAACGAGTCACAGCAGTGTACATGTAGGTAGGGGTGAAGTGACTATGCATAGATAGATAATAAACAACGAGTCACAGCAGTGTACATGTAGGTAGGGGTGAAGTGACTATGCATAGACAGATAATAAACAACGAGTCACAGCAGTGTACATGTAGGTAGGGGTGAAGTGACTATGCATAGATAGATAATAAACAACGAGTCACAGCAGTGTACATGTAGGTAGGGGTGAAGTGACTATGCATAGATAGATAATAAACAACGAGTCACAGCAGTGTACATGTAGGTAGGGGTGAAGTGACTATGCATAGATAGATAATAAACAACGAGTCACAGCAGTGTACATGTAGGTAGGGGTGAAGTGACTATGCATAGACAGATAATAAACAACGAGTCACAGCAGTGTACATGTAGGTAGGGGTGAAGTGACTATGCATAGACAGATAATAAACAACGAGTCACAGCAGTGTACATGTAGGTAGGGGTGAAGTGACTATGCATAGACAGATAATAAACAACGAGTCACAGCAGTGTACATGTAGGTAGGGGTGAAGTGACTATGCATAGACCGATAATAAACAACGAGTCACAGCAGTGTACATGTAGGTAGGGGTGAAGTGACTATGCATAGACAGATAATAAACAACGAGTCACAGCAGTGTACATGTAGGTAGGGGTGAAGTGACTATGCATAGACAGATAATAAACAACGAGTCACAGCAGTGTACATGTAGGTAGGGGTGAAGTGACTATGCATAGACAGATAATAAACAACGAGTCACAGCAGTGTACATGTAGGTAGGGGTGAAGTGACTATGCATAGACAGATAATAAACAACGAGTCACAGCAGTGTACATGTAGGTAGGGGTGAAGTGACTATGCATAGACAGATAATAAACAACGAGTCACAGCAGTGTACATGTAGGTAGGGGTGAAGTGACTATGCATAGACAGATAATAAACAACGAGTCACAGCAGTGTACATGTAGGTAGGGGTGAAGTGACTATGCATAGACAGATAATAAACAACGAGTCACAGCAGTGTACATGTAGGTAGGGGTGAAGTGACTATGCATAGACAGATAATAAACAACGAGTCACAGCAGTGTACATGTAGGTAGGGGTGAAGTGACTATGCATAGACAGATAATAAACAACGAGTCACAGCAGTGTACATGTAGGTAGGGGTGAAGTGACTATGCATAGACAGATAATAAACAACGAGTCACAGCAGTGTACATGTAGGTAGGGGTGAAGTGACTATGCATAGACCGATAATAAACAGAGAGGAGCAGCAGTGTACATGTAGGTAGGGGTGAAGTGACTATGCATAGACAGATAATAAACAACGAGTCACAGCAGTGTACATGTAGGTAGGGGTGAAGTGACTATGCATAGACAGATAATAAACAACGAGTCACAGCAGTGTACATGTAGGTAGGGGTGAAGTGACTATGCATAGACAGATAATAAACAACGAGTCACAGCAGTGTACATGTAGGTAGGGGTGAAGTGACTATGCATAGACAGATAATAAACAACGAGTCACAGCAGTGTACATGTAGGTAGGGGTGAAGTGACTATGCATAGACAGATAATAAACAACGAGTCACAGCAGTGTACATGTAGGTAGGGGTGAAGTGACTATGCATAGATAGATAATAAACAACGAGTCACAGCAGTGTACATGTAGGTAGGGGTGAAGTGACTATGCATAGACAGATAATAAACAACGAGTCACAGCAGTGTACATGTGGGTAGGGGTGAAGTGACTATGCATAGACAGATAATAAACAACGAGTCACAGCAGTGTACATGTAGGTAGGGGTGAAGTGACTATGCATAGACAGATAATAAACAACGAGTCACAGCAGTGTACATGTAGGTAGGGGTGAAGTGACTATGCATAGACAGATAATAAACAACGAGTCACAGCAGTGTACATGTAGGTAGGGGTGAAGTGACTATGCATAGACAGATAATAAACAACGAGTCACAGCAGTGTACATGTAGGTAGGGGTGAAGTGACTATGCATAGACAGATAATAAACAACGAGTCACAGCAGTGTACATGTAGGTAGGGGTGAAGTGACTATGCATAGATAGATAATAAACAACGAGTCACAGCAGTGTACATGTAGGTAGGGGTGAAGTGACTATGCATAGACAGATAATAAACAACGAGTCACAGCAGTGTACATGTAGGTAGGGGTGAAGTGACTATGCATAGACAGATAATAAACAACGAGTCACAGCAGTGTACATGTAGGTAGGGGTGAAGTGACTATGCATAGACAGATAATAAACAACGAGTCACAGCAGTGTACATGTAGGTAGGGGTGAAGTGACTATGCATAGACAGATAATAAACAACGAGTCACAGCAGTGTACATGTAGGTAGGGGTGAAGTGACTATGCATAGACAGATAATAAACAACGAGTCACAGCAGTGTACATGTAGGTAGGGGTGAAGTGACTATGCATAGACAGATAATAAACAGAGAGGAGCAGCAGTGTACATGTAGGTAGGGGTGAAGTGACTATGCATAGACAGATAATAAACAACGAGTCACAGCAGTGTACATGTAGGTAGGGGTGAAGTGACTATGCATAGACAGATAATAAACAACGAGTCACAGCAGTGTACATGTAGGTAGGGGTGAAGTGACTATGCATAGACAGATAATAAACAACGAGTCACAGCAGTGTACATGTAGGTAGGGGTGAAGTGACTATGCATAGACAGATAATAAACAACGAGTCACAGCAGTGTACATGTAGGTAGGGGTGAAGTGACTATGCATAGACAGATAATAAACAACGAGTCACAGCAGTGTACATGTAGGTAGGGGTGAAGTGACTATGCATAGACAGATAATAAACAACGAGTCACAGCAGTGTACATGTAGGTAGGGGTGAAGTGACTATGCATAGACCGATAATAAACAGAGAGGAGCAGCAGTGTACATGTAGGTAGGGGTGAAGTGACTATGCATAGACAGATAATAAACAACGAGTCACAGCAGTGTACATGTAGGTAGGGGTGAAGTGACTATGCATAGACAGATAATAAACAACGAGTCACAGCAGTGTACATGTAGGTAGGGGTGAAGTGACTATGCATAGACAGATAATAAACAACGAGTCACAGCAGTGTACATGTAGGTAGGGGTGAAGTGACTATGCATAGACCGATAATAAACAACGAGTCACAGCATGTACATGTAGGTAGGGGTGAAGTGACTATGCATAGACAGATAATAAACAACGAGTCACAGCAGTGTACATGTAGGTAGGGGTGAAGTGACTATGCATAGACAGATAATAAACAACGAGTCACAGCAGTGTACATGTAGGTAGGGGTGAAGTGACTATGCATAGACAGATAATAAACAACGAGTCACAGCAGTGTACATGTAGGTAGGGGTGAAGTGACTATGCATAGACAGATAATAAACAACGAGTCACAGCAGTGTACATGTAGGTAGGGGTGAAGTGACTATGCATAGACCGATAATAAACAGAGAGGAGCAGCAGTGTACATGTAGGTAGGGGTGAAGTGACTATGCATAGATAGATAATAAACAACGAGTCACAGCAGTGTACATGTAGGTAGGGTTGAAGTGACTATGCATAGACAGATAATAAACAACGAGTCACAGCAGTGTACATGTAGGTAGGGGTGAAGTGACTATGCATAGACAGATAATAAACAACGAGTCACAGCAGTGTACATGTAGGTAGGGGTGAAGTGACTATGCATAGACAGATAATAAACAACGAGTCACAGCAGTGTACATGTAGGTAGGGGTGAAGTGACTATGCATAGACAGATAATAAACAACGAGTCACAGCAGTGTACATGTAGGTAGGGGTGAAGTGACTATGCATAGACAGATAATAAACAACGAGTCACAGCAGTGTACATGTAGGTAGGGGTGAAGTGACTATGCATAGACAGATAATAAACAGAGTAGCAGCAGTGGTGTACAAAACAAATGGAGGAAGAGGGGGGGGGGTCAATGTAAATAGTCTGGCGGCCATTTTGATTCATTGTTCAGGAGTCTTATGGGTTTGGTGGGGTAGAAGCTGTTGAGGAGCCTTTTGGACCTTGACTTGGCGCTCCAGCACAGCTTGCACATGCGGTAGCAAGGGAGAAATCAGTCTATGACTTGGGTGACTGGAGTTTCTTAAAAACTGTTGGGCCTTCCTCTGACACCTCCTGGTATATTGTTCCGTTAAGAACGATCCCACATCTAGAAAAGGCACTGAAAACATTTGAAAAAAGGTTGTTTTATCTTGACGGTAAAACCTCAACACTAAATTTTTTTTTTTTTGCAGCTTTGAAATAGTACCCAACCAGATATGCTTACTTTGACTCCAAAGAGGGAAGTGGCCATAATGGGCTTCTTAAAGTGGGCTTCTTAAAGTGGCCATAATGGGCTTCTTAAAGTGGGCTTCTTAACATGTAGGTAAAGGGTGAAAGTGGCCATAATGGGCTTCTTAAAGATAATAAAAGTGGCCATAATGGGCTTCTTAAAGTGGCCATAATGGGCTTCTTAAAGTGGCCATGCATAGACAGATAATAAACTTCTTAAAGTGGCCATAATGGGCCATAATGGGCTTAAAGTGGCCATAATGGGCTTCTTAAAGTGGCCATAATGGGCTTCTTAAGTGGCCATAATGGGCTTCTTAAAGTGGCCATAATGGGGTGATGCATAACAGGCTTCTTAAACCATAATGGGCTTCTTAAATGTAGGTAGGGGTGGGTGACTATGCATAGACAGATTCTTAAAGTGGCCATAATGGGTTAAATGTGGCCATAATGGGCTTCTTAAAGTGACCATAATGGGCTTCTAATAAACAAATGGGTCAAGCAGTGGCCATAATAGGGGTGAAAGTGGCTATGCATAAAGTGACAGATAATAAACTTAAAAGTGGCCATAATGGGCTTCATTAAAGTGGCCATAATGGGACTAAAGTGGCCATAATGGGCTTCTAAACAACCATAATGGGCTTCTTAAAGTAATGGGCTGAAAGTGGCCATAATGGGCAGATAATAAACAGGGGTTCTTAAAGTGGCCATAATGGGCTTCTTAAAGTGGCCATAATGGGCTTCAGCCATACAGCTTAAAGTGGCCATAATGGGCTTCTTAAAGTGGCCATAATGGGACTAGCATGGCCATAACAGATAATAAACAGAGAGGAGCTGTACATGTGGGTTAAAGTGGCCATAATGGACTATGCATAAAGATAATAAAGTGGCCATAATGGGTCAAAGTGTAAATGTGGCCATAATGGGAAGTGACTTAAAGTGGCCATAATGGGCTTCTAAAAGTGGCCACAGCAGTGTACATGTAGGTAGGGGTGAAGGGACTTGCATAGACAGATAATAAACAACCATAATGGGCTTCTTAAATGTAGGTAGGGGTGAAATGGGCTTCTTAAAGTCATAGGGCAGTGTACATGGGGCATAATTCTTAAAGTGACCTTAAATGAATGGGCATAAAGATAATAAACAACGAGTCACATAAGGGTTAAAGTGGCCATAGATAATAAACAACGGGCAGTGTACATGTAGGTAAAGTGGACCATAATAAACAACGGGCAGTGTACATGTAGGTAGGGGTGAAGTGACTATGCATAGACAGATAATAAACAACGGGCAGTGTACATGTAGGTAGGGGTGAAGTGACTATGCATAGACAGATAATAAACAACGAACAGCAGTGCCATGTAGGTAGGGGTGAAGTGACTATGCATAAAGATAATAAACAATGAGTCACAGCAGTGTACATGGGTAGGGGTTGACTATGCATAGACAGATAATAAACAACGAGTCACAGCAGTGTACATGTAGGTAGGGGTGAAGTGACTATGCATAGACCATAATAAACAACGAGTCACAGCAGTGTACATGTAGGTAGGGGTGAAGTGACTATGCATAGACAGATAATAAACAACGGGCAGTGTACATGTAGGTAGGGGTGAAGTGACTATGCATAGACAGATAATAAACAACGAGTCACAGCAGTGTACATGGGTAGGGGTGAAGTGACTATGCATAGACAGATAATAAACAGAGTAGCAGCAGTGGTGTACAAAACAAATGGAGGAAGAGGGGGGGGTCAATGTAAATAGTCTGGCGGCCATTTTGATTCATTGTTCAGGAGTCTTATGGGTTTGGTGGGGTAGAAGCTGTTGAGGAGCCTTTTGGACCTTGACTTGGCGCTCCAGCACAGCTAATGGGTAGCAAGGGAGAAATCAGTCTATGACTTGGGTGACTGGAGTTTCTTAAAAACTGTTGGGCCTTCCTCTGACACCTCCTGGTATATTGTTCCGTTAAGAACGATCCCACATCTAGAAAAGGCACTGAAAACATTTGAAAAAAGGTTGTTTTATCTTGACGGTAAAACCTCAACACTAAATTTTTTTTTTTTTTTTGCAGCTTTGAAATAGTACCCAACCAGATATGCTTACTTTGACTCCAAAGAGGGAAGTGGCCATAATGGGCTTCTTAAAGTGGCCATAATGGGCTTCTTAAAGTGGGCTTCTTAAAGTGGCCATAATGGGCTTCTTAAAGTGGGCTTCTTAAAGTGGCCATTTAAAGTGGCCATAATGGGCTTCTTAAAAGTGGCCATAATGGGCTTCTTAAAGTGGGGCCATAATGGGCTTCTTAAAGTGGCCATAATGGGCTTAAAGTGGCCATAATGGGCTTCTTAAAGTGGCCATAAAAGTGGCCATAATGGGCTTCTTAAAGTGGCCATAAAGTGGCCATAATGGGCTTCTTAAAGTGGCCATAATGGGCTTCTTAAAGTGGCCATAATGGGCTTCAAAGTGGGGCCCATAATGGGCTTCTTAAAGTGGCCATAATGGGCTTCTTAAAGTGGCCATAATGGGCTTCTTAAAGTGGCCATAATGGGCTTCTTAAAGTGGCCATAATGGGCTTCTTAAAGTGGCCATAATGGGCTTCTTAAAGTGGCCATAATGGGCTTCTTAAAGTGGCCATAATGGGCTTCTTAAAGTGGCCATAATGGGCTTCTTAAAGTGGCCATAATGGGCTTCTTAAAGTGGCCATAATGGGCTTCTTAAAGTGGCCATAATGGGCTTCTTAAAGTGGCCATAATGGGCTTCTTAAAGTGGGGCTTCAAAGTAATAATGGGCTTCTTAAAGTGGCCATAATGGGCTTCTTAAAGTGGGCTTCTTAAAGTGGCCATAATGGGCTTCTTAAAGTGGCCATAATGGGCTTCTTAAAGTGGCCATAATGGGCTTCTTAAAGTGGCCATAATGGGCTTCTTAAAGTGGCCATAATGGGCTTCTTAAAGTGGCCATAATGGGTTTCTTAAAGTGGCCATAATGGGCTTCTTAAAGTGGCCATAATGGGCTTCTTAAAGTGGCCATAATGGGCTTCTTAAAGTGGCCATAATGGGCTTCTTAAAGTGGCCATAATGGGCTTCTTAAAGTGGCCATAATGGGCTTCTTAAAGTGGCCATAATGGGCTTCTTAAAGTGGCCATAATGGGCTTCTTAAAGTGGGCTTCTTAAAGTGGCCATAATGGGCTTCTTAAAGTGGCCATAATGGGCTTCTTAAAGTGGCCATAATGGGCTTCTTAAAGTGGCCATAATGGGCTTCTTAAAGTGGCCATAATGGGCTTCTTAAAGTGGCCATAATGGGCTTCTTAAAGTGGCCATAGTGGGCTTCTTAAAGTGGGCTTCTTAAAGTGGCCATAGTGGGCTTCTTAAAGTGGCCATAGTGGGCTTCTTAAAGTGGCCATAATGGGCTTCTTAAAGTGGCCATAATGGGCTTCTTAAAGTGGCCATAATGGGCTTCTTAAAGTGGCCATAATGGGCTTCTTAAAGTGGCCATAATGGGCTTCTTAAAGTGGCCATAATGGGCTTCTTAAAGTGGCCATAGTGGGCTTCTTAAAGTGGCCATAGTGGGCTTCTTAAAGTGGCCATAGTGGGCTTCTTAAAGTGGCCATAGGGCTTCTTAAAGTGGCCATAATGGGCTTCTTAAAGTGGCCATAATGGGCTTCTTAAAGTGGCCATAATGGGCTTCTTAAAGTGGCCATAATGGGCTTCTTAAAGTGGCCATAGTGGGCTTCTTAAAGTGGCCATAGTGGGCTTCTTAAAGTGGCCATAGTGGGCTTCTTAAAGTGGCCATAATGGGCTTCTTAAAGTGGCCATAAGGGCTTCTTAAAGTGGCCATAATGGGCTTCTTAAAGTGGCCATAGTGGGCTTCTTAAAGTGGCCATCATGGGCTTCTTAAAGTGGCCATCATGGGCTTCTTAAAGTGGCCATAATGGGCTTCTTAAAGTGGCCATAGTGGGCTTCTTAAAGTGGCCATAATGGGCTTCTTAAAGTACGAATGGCCGCTTCTTATGTTACGCTGTTTTCACACCGTTTTCACATTTATGCACAATAGAATCGCTTCTAACAGAGAGTCACCTTGAATTGATTCAGAACACCAAGTCAGTTCTCTCATTAAACCTGATTCTTCAATAAAGAGTCACCTTGAAATGATTCAGAACTGTTGGTTAAGGGCGGGTCAGTAAGCATTTCACTGTGAGGTCTACTTGTTGGTTAAGGGCTGGTCAGTAAGCATTTCACTGTGAGGTCTACTACACCTGTTGGTTAAGGGCTGGTCAGTCAGCATTTCACTGTAAGGTCTACTACACCTGTTGTATTCAGCATTTCACTGTGAGGTCTACTACACCTGTTGTATTCAGCATTTCACTGTGAGGTCTACTACACCTGTTGTATTCAGCATTTCACTGTGAGGTCTACTACACCTGTTGTATTCAGCATTTCACTGTGAGGTCTACTACACCTGTTGTATTCAGCATTTCACTGTGAGGTCTACTACACCTGTTGTATTCAGCATTTCACTGTGAGGTCTACTACACCTGTTGTATTCATCATGTGACAAATAATATTTGATTTGATTTACAGCAGGTCCAGTTAGATTTAACTGAGAAAGCATCAAAGTAATGTGTTTTCAAATGTTACTGTGTCAGTTTGGACACGGAGATACTTAGCTCATAATGTGTAGAGAACTGTTCCTTGATGGACAGGCTATTGTACCACACACAGAGATATGTTCCTTTATTCAGGACATTTAGAATGACAGCACATTACAGAGTAGCCTAATGGGATTATTCACGAAATTATCTGGTGATCAGGTTATGAAATGTCAGGACAAAGACATTTTAGTTTCCATGTTTCACCTGAAATATTAAATTATTTATAGTCCTCGGTCTGTTGTAAGGGTCCTACAGTAGGTCTGTGTTGTAAGTTAGGGGTCCTACAGTAGGTCTATGTTGTTGTTAGGTGAAGTTATGGGTCCTACAGTAGGTCTATGTTGTTGTTAGGTGAAGTTATGGGTCCTACAGTAGGTCTATGTTGTTGTTAGGTGAAGTTATGGGTCCTACAGTAGGTCTATGTTGTTGTTAGGTGAAGTTATGGGTCCTACAGTAGGTCTATGTTGTTGTTAGGTGAAGTTATGGGTCCTACAGTAGGTCTATGTTGTAAGTTATGGGTCCTACAGTAGGTCTATGTTGTTGTTAGGGGTTCTACAGTAGGTCTATGTTGTAAGTTAGGGGTCCTACAGTAGGTCTATGTTGTAAGTTATGGGTCCTACAGTAGGTCTATGTTGTTGTTATGGGTCCTACAGTAGGTCTATGTTGTAAGTTATGGGTCCCCAGTAGGTCTATGTTGTAAGTTATGGGTCCTACAGTAGGTCTATGTTGTAAGTTATGGGTCCTACAGTAGGTCTATGTTGTAAGTTAGGGGTCCTACAGTAGGTCTATGTTGTAAGTTAGGGTCCTACAGTAGGTCTATGTTGTAAGTTATGGGTCCTACAGTAGGTCTATGTTGTAAGTTATGGGTCCTACAGTAGGTCTATGTTGTAAGTTATGGGTCCTACAGTAGGTCTATGTTGTAAGTTATGGGTCCTACAGTAGGTCTATGTTGTAAGTTATGGGTCCTACAGTAGGTCTATGTTGTAAGTTATGGGTCCTACAGTAGGTCTATGTTGTATGTTATGGGTCCTACAGTAGGTCTATGTTGTAAGTTATGGGTCCCCAGTAGGTCTATGTTGTAAGTTATGGGTCCTACAGTAGGTCTATGTTGTAAGTTATGGGTCCTACAGTAGGTCTATGTTGTAAGTTATGGGTCCTACAGTAGGTCTATGTTGTAAGTTATGGGTCAACAGTCCCGATTTACCAGGTTATTACTGCGAAACAATAAACCTTTTTTGGGGTTGTCATAGACTTACAATTGTTGTTTTGATTATTTCTTACATTCTCTAAGAGACTATTTGGTTGTGATAATTGCAAAATATGTATTTTGGATGCAGCAGTTGTTAGCTTAAATGCTAATGCTAGGCTGGAAGCATAGATGTTAGCTAGAATGCTAAAGCTTATTGACATAGGCTGGTAGCAAAGCGGTTAGCTTGAATGCTAATGCTAGGCTGGAAGCATAGCTGTTAGCTAGAATGCTAAAGCTTATTGACATAGGCTGGTAGCAAAGCTGTTAGCTTGAATGCTAATGCTAGGCTGGTAGCAAAGCCGTTAGCTAGAATGCTAACGCTTATTGACATAGGCTGGTAGCAAATTGGTTAGCTTGAATGCTAATGCTAGGCTGGTAGCATAGCCGTTAGCTAGAATGCTAACGCCTATTGATATAGGCTGGTAGCAAAGCTGTTAGCTAGAATGCTAACGCTTATTGACATAGGCTGGTAGCAAAGCTGTTAGCTAGAATGCTAACACGCTTATTGACATAGACTGGTAGCAAAGCTGTTAGCTGGAATGCTAGCGCTTATTGACATAGACTGGTTGAAATTAAAGTAGTTGTTTTTTAAGTATAAAGCAGTTGATTTGAAACAATGGCACAAACGAGCCTTTACAATTATAATCCAAAAGTAGTGTGAAATTCACTCATACTCATAGCCTGTAAATTGAGGCTATTTTTGCTGTCAGTTTATGAGAACTCCCCTGAGTTTTTCCCCCACTGTGGTGAATTAGCACCTAGGGTTTTTACAGCTGTATTAACTAGAATCATCCACTACATACTACCGTGAGAAAGAAATCAAGACACTGTGGCTGTTTTTGCTCACTCGAATGTCCTTAAGACAGTTTTCAAATAAGTTTTGTAAAAGCATTTTTAAACATTTCATTACAGACTTAAATTGTTATTAAACATCACGGGCAAATCAAATCAAATGTATTTATATAGCCCTTCTTACATCAGCTGATAACTCAAAGTGCTGTACAGAAACCCAGCCTAAATACCCAAACAGCAAGCAATGCAGGTGTAGAAGTACGGTGGCTAGGAAAAACTCCCTAGAAAGGCCAAAACCTAGGAAGAAACCAATCACCTTTTACCTCAAATAAACAGTGGATATTCGCTGTTGTGGGCCTTTAATCATCTGTCTGACTTTGTTGTTCACACAGGAGAGAGACGGGACTATCGTGGATCCTCTGGGGAGCCTCAACAACGTCATGACGCTGACGAGGCAGAGACGAGTCTCTCCGCATCAGAACAACCCAAGAAACACCAGCAGAGAATTACAGGAAAGACACCTCACTGCTGCGCTGACTGTGGGAAGAGTTACTCAAGATCAGATTCACTAAAACTTCACCAGAGAATTCACACAGATGATAAATCTCACTGCTGCTCTGACTGTGGGAAGAGACTTACCTCTTCGGCAGACCTTATCAGACACCAGAGAATCCATACAGGAGAGAAACCGTATAGCTGTGATCAGTGTGGGAAGAGTTTTAATGTTCCAAGCAGCCTGAAAACACACCAGAGAATTCACACAGGAGAGAAGCCTTATAACTGTTGTCAATGTGGGAAGAGTTTTTCTTCATCTAGCCGTCTGACTATACACCAGAGAATACACACAGGAGAGAATCCTTATATCTGTGATCAATGTGGGATGAATTTTACTACGTCTAGCCAGCTGTCTTTGCACCAGAGAATACACACAGGAGATAAGCCTTATAGCTGTAATCAATGTGGGAAGAGTTTTGCTCACTCACGCAGCCTGACAGCACACCTGAGAATACACACTGGAGAGAAACCTCACTGTTGCTCTGACTGTGGGAAGGGATTCCACTCTTCAGCAGACCTTAAAATACATCAGAGAATCCATACAGGAGAGAAACCTTATAGCTGCTCTGATTGTGGGAAGAGCTTTTCAAAATCATCTACATTACAATCACACCAGAGAATTCACACCGGAGAGAAACCTTATAGCTGCTCAGACTGTGGGAAGACCTTTTCAAAATCATCTACATTACAATCACACCAGAGAATTCACACTGGAGAGAAACCTTATAGCTGTTTTCAATGTGGGAAGAGTTTTACTGAATCTAGACGGCTAACTACACACCAGAGAACACACACCGGAGTGAAACCTTACCACTGCTCTGACTGTGGAAAGAGATTTGTTTCGTCAGGACATTTAAAATCACACCAGAGAACACACACAGGAGAGAAGCCTTATAGCTGTGATCAATGTGGGAAGAGCTTTACTCACTCAAGCAGCCTGACTATACACCAGAGAAAACACACAGGAGAGAAACCTTATAGCTGTGATCAATGTGGGAAGAGTTTTGTTACATCAAGCCAGCTGACCATACATCAGAGAACACACACAGGAGAGAAATCTCATAGCTGTGATCAATGTGGGAAGAGTTTTGTTACATCTAGCCGTTTGACAATACACCAGAGAACACACACAGGAGAGAAACCTTACAGCTGTGATCAATGTGGGAAGAGTTTTGTTACATCTAGCAGTCTGACTATACACCAGAGAACACACACAGGAGAGAAACCTTATAGATGTGCTCAATGTGGGAAGTGTTTTACTACATCGAGCCATCTGACTATACACCAGAGAACACACACAGGACAGAATCCTTATAGTTTAAATCAATCTGGGAAGAATTTTACTCAGCCAAACTAGCTGATATCACACCAGAGAACACACACAGGAAATAAATATTGTAGCTGTGATCAATGTGACAAGAGATACTCTGGTAAAAAAAAATATCTGATTAAACATCAGAAAATACATGAAGGAGTTGTTTCATGATATCAATATCAATTTGTAAGTTGCTCTGGATAAGAGCGTCTGCTAAATGACTTAAATGTAAATGTAAATCAATGAATTAATGTCACAATGTAGAATGTTGTAGAAGGGGTATTTTAACGATGTCATAATGTAGAATGTTGTAGAAGGGGTATTTTAACGATGTCATAATGTAGAATGTTGTAGTAGGAGTATTTTAATGATGTCATAATGTAGAATGTTGTAGTAGGAGTATTTTAGTTCATCATGTCACAATGTAAAATATATATTGAGTGAGAGATCCTTCCTTCCCTTGTGCGCCTTCACTCCGGGTCTTTGTCCACTACTTAGTACACAAAACCTACAGACAAGAACAGTATCCCACCCGCTTCAAGTGCGCATCCCACATTTCTGAGGGATTTCCATTCACACTACTCTTACCATCCTGTTTTATTTGTTCTGAGGAAACGTTCCCATGTATAAGCAATACATGTTTCTCTGTCCGCTTTTCTTTATTTGGTAGATAATGTAGAGCATGCATTCTGTTGTACTCGGTACTGATTTATAGATGTTCTGATGCGTTTTCTTGGCACCATCATGTGACATGTAATTATCACAGAAATAGAAGCCTGGGTTCTATTCACACTGACGATGGCCTGAGATCATGTGACATGTAAGTATCACAGAAATAGAAGCCTGGGTTCTATTCACACTGACGATGGCCTGAGATCATGTAATTATCACAGAAATAGAAGCCTGGGTTCTATTCACACTGACGATGGCTTGAGATCATGTGACATGTAATTATCACTGAAATAGAAGCCTGGGGCCTATTCACAGTGATGATGGCCTGAGATCATGTGACATGTAATTATCACTGAAATAGAAGCCTGGGGCCTATTCACAGTGATGATGGCCTGAGATCATGTGACATGTAATTATCACAGAAATAGAAGCCTGGGTTCTATTCACACTGATGATGGCCTGAGATCATGTGACATGTAATTATCACTGAAATAGAAGCCTGGGGCCTATTGACACTGATGATGGCCTGAGATCATGTGACATGTAATTATCACTGAAATAGAAGCCTGGGTTCTATTGACACTGACGATGGCCTGAGGACCAAACTGTTCTTTTGTTTTCACCTTTTATTTAGGCACTTTCTTGTGTCATTATATATTCTTTGGGCAGTTTCAATAAACCTCTCTGGTGCAAAGTCAGATGGCTAGATCTTTATTTGACTGTTTAGGATCTTTGTTGTGACAGGGTCTCTTATCTCTTCCAACAATGTCAAATTAAAAAGTTACTATTGATGTGATTTTTTTTTAAGTGTTGCGTTCCATTTACCGCGTTGGTGACCCACTTGAAACAAAAATGCAACAGTTCAAAATGTAGCGATCTGTTTTCTACGAGTTGTCCTCTAACCAGGGATGTTGTCCTCTAACCAGTGATGTTGTCCTCTAACCAGTGATGTTGTCCTCTAACCAGTGATGTTGTCCTCTAACCAGTTATGTTGTCCTCTAACCAGTGATGGTCATCTAACCATCTCCCTCCTCTAACCAGGGATGTTGTTTCAACCAGGGATGTTGTCCTCTAACCAGTGATGACCTCTAACCAGTTGTTGTCCTCTAACCAGTGATGTTGTTCTAACCAGTGATGTTGTCCTTAATGAGGATGTTGTCAAAACTGATGTTGTCCTCTAGCCACTGATTTTCCTCTAACCAGTGATTGGTCCTCTAACCAGGGATGTTGTCCTCAAACCAGGGAATTGTCCTCTAACCAATATTGTCCTAACCAGTGATTTGTCCTAGACCAGTGATTTTATATTTAGGTTTTCAACCAGCGATATTGTCCTCAAACTTTCTGCCATATTGGTTATTGATTTGTCCGTTAAAACTGATTTGTCCTCTAACCAGTGATGTCCCTAACCAGGGACATGTCATTGACCAGTGATGTTGTCCTCTAACCACATGTCATTGGACAGAAGACTTCCTCTATAAATACAGAGTTCTGTCCTCTAGGGATGTTGTCCTCTGGACCAGGGAAGACTATGTCCTAACCAGCATGTTGTCCTCTAACCAGAGATTCTGTCCTCTAACCAGTGATCATTGTCCTCTAACCAGGGATGTTGTCCTCTACCAGTGATGTTGTCCTGGACCAGTGATGTTGTCCTCTAGCCAGGGATGTGTCCTCTAACCTGATGTTGTCCTCTAACCAGTGATGTTGTCCTCTCCAGTGATGTTGTCCTCTAACCAGTGATGTTGTCCTCTAAACAGTGATGTTGTCCTCTACCAGTGATGTTGTCCTCTAACCAGTGATGTTGTCCTCTAACCATGTTGTCCTCTAGCCAGGGATGTTGTCCTCTAACCAGTGATGTTGTCCTCTAACCAGTGATGTTGTCCTCTAACCAGTGATCAGTCCTCTAACCAGTGATGTTGTCCTCTAACCAGGGATGTTGTCCTCTAACCAGAGATGTTGTCCTCTAACCAGTGATGTTGTCCTCTAACCAGTGATGTTGTCCTCTAACCAGTGATGTTGTCCTCTAACCAGTGATTTTGTCCTCTAACCAGTGATAACCAGATGTTGTCCTCTAACCAGAATGTTGTCCTCTAACCAATAGATGTCATCTAACCAGCAGATTTGTCCTCTCAGACCATGGGATGTTGTCCTCTAACCAGGATGTTGTCCTCTAACCAGTAACCAGCGATGTTGTCCTCTAGGGGATGTTGTCCTCTAACCAGTGATGTTGTCCTCTAACCAGTGATGTTGTCCTCTAACCAGTGATGTTGTCCTCTAACCAGGGATGTTGTCCTCTAACCAGTGATGTTGTCCTCTAACCAGTGATGTTGTCCTCTAACCAGGGATGTTGTCCTAAACCAGGGATGTTGTCAACCAGCGATGTTGTCCTCTAACCAGTGATGTTGTCCTCTAACCAGTGATCAGGGATGTTGTCCTCTAACCAGGGATGTTGTCCTCTAACCAGGGATGTTGTCCTCTAACCAGGGATGTTGTCCTCTAACCAGTGATGTTGTCCTCTAACCAGGGATGTTGTCCTCTAACCAGGGATGTTGTCCTCTAACCAGTGATGTTGTCCTCTAACCAGGGATGTTGTCCTCTAACCAGGGATGTTGTCCTCTAACCAGTGATGTTGTCCTCTAACCAGTGATGTTGTCCTCTAACGAGGGATGTTGTCCTCTAACCAGTGATGTTGTCCTCTAACCAGTGATGTGCACACAGAAGACTACTCCCAGATCAGTGTGGTTTTTAGTTTTAACAGGACGGACATCCAGTCTCCCTCCTCTCGGCACAATTGATTCCGTGTGGTTTTGAGCTGTTAGTTTTAACAGGAACATCCTCATCTCCCTCCTCTCTCACAGGGATGTTGTCCTCTAACCAGGGATGTTGTCCTCTGACCAGTGATGTTGTCCTCTAACCAGGGATGTTGTCCTCTAACCAGGGATGTTGTCCTCTAACCAGTGATGTTATCCCAGATTCCGTGTGGTTTTAGTTTTAACAGGACGGACATCCTCATCTCCCAGAGTCCTCTCGGTCAGATTGATTTCAACACGATATCGATGTGAGTGATGACAAATAAGTGTTGCGTTGGTTTATTTTAAATACAGAGTTCTGGCCAGTCAAAACAGACAGCGTTTTTGGTGCTTGGACAGTTTAAAACAAAAAAGAATACATAATATGAATCAGAGTGTTTGTGTAGATAGTACATTTTATATTTAGGTTTTCAATATATATCACAAACTTTCTGCATATTATTAATTTGTTAAAGAGTTCTGTTTTGTATCAGAATGGGGCTATCCCATCTATCAACATGTCATTGGACAGAAGACTATCCCATCTAGCAACATGTCATTGGACAGAAGACTATCCCATCTAGCAACATGTCATTGGACAGAAGACTATCCCATCTAGCAACATGTCATTGGACAGAAGACTATCCCATCTAGCAACATGTCATTGGACAGAAGACTATCCCATCTAGCAACATGTCATTGGACAGAAGACTATCCCATCTAGCAACATGTCATTGGACAGAAGACTATCCCATCTAGCAACATGTCATTTGACAGAAGACTATCCCATCTAGCAACATGTCATTGGACAGAAGACTATCCCACCTAGCAACATGTCATTGGACAGAAGACTATCCCATCTAGCAACATGTCATTTGACAGAAGACTATCCCATCTAGCAACATGTCATTGGACAGAAGACTATCCCACCTAGCAACATGTCATTGGACAGAAGACTATCCCATCTAGCAACATGTCATTGGACAGAAGACTTATTATAAATACAGAGTTCTGGTCAGTATCAGAATGGGGGGTCTATAATAAACTGGTATTATAAATACAGAGTTCTGGTCAGTATCAGAATGGGGGGTCTATAATAAACTGGTATTATAAATACAGAGTTCTGGTCAGTATCAGAATGGGGGGGTCTATAATAAACTGGTATTATAAATACAGAGTCCTGGTCAGTATCAGAATGGGGGGGGTGTATAATAAACTGGTATTATAAATACAGAGTTCTGGTCAGTATCAGAATGGGGGGGTGTATAATAAACTGGTATTATAAATACAGAGTTCTGGTCAGTATCAGAATGGGGGGGTGTATAATAAACTGGTATTATAAATACAGAGTTCTGGTCAGTATCAGAATGAGGGGGGGGGGTGTATAATAAACTGGTATTATAAATACAGAGTTCTGGTCAGTATCAGAAGGTGTGGGGGGGTGTATAATAAACTGGTATTATAAATACAGAGTTCTGGTCAGTATCAGAATGGGGGGGGGTGTATAATAAACTGGTATTATAAATACAGAGTTCTGGTCAGTATCAGAATGGGGGGTCTATAATAAACTGGTATTATAAATACAGAGTTCTGGTCAGTATCAGAATGGGGGGGGGGGGGTGTATAATAAACTGGTATTATAAATACAGAGTTCTGGTCAGTATCAGAATGGGGGGTGTATAATAAACTGGTATTATAAATACAGAGTTCTGGTCAGTATCAGAATGGGGGGTGTATAATAAACTGGTATTATAAATACAGAGTTCTGGTCAGTATCAGAATGGGGGGTGTATAATAAACTGGTATTATAAATACAGAGTTCTGGTCAGTATCAGAATGGGGGGTCTATAATAAACTGGTATTATAAATACAGAGTTCTGGTCAGTATCAGAATGGGGGGGTCTATAATAAACTGGTATTATAAATACAGAGTTCTGGTCAGTATCAGAATGGGGGGTGTATAATAAACTGGTATTATAAATACAGAGTTCTGGTCAGTATCAGAATGGGGGGTCTATAATAAACTGGTATTATAAATACAGAGTTCTGGTCAGTATCAGAATGGGGGGGTGTATAATAAACTGGTATTATAAATACAGAGTTTTGGTCAGTATCAGAATGGGGGGGGGTCTATAATAAACTGGTATTATAAATACAGAGTTCTGGTCAGTATCAGAATGGGGGGGTGTATAATAAACTGGTATTATAAATACAGAGTTCTGGTCAGTATCAGAATGGGGGGTGTATAATAAACTGGTATTATAAATACAGAGTTCTGGTCAGTATCAGAATGGGGGGTGTTTAATAAACTGGTATTATAAATACAGAGTTCTGGTCAGTATCAGAATGGGGGGGTGTATAATAAACTGGTATTATAAATACAGAGTTCTGGTCAGTATCAGAATGGGGGGGTGTATAATAAACTGGTATTATAAATACAGAGTTCTGGTCAGTATCAGAATGGGGGGGGTATAATAAACTGGTATTATAAATACAGAGTCTGGTCAGTATCAGAATGGGGGCGGTGTATAATAAACTGGTATTATAAATACAGAGTCCTGGTCAGTATCAGCATGGGGGGTGTATAATAAACTGGTATTATAAATACAGAGTTCTGGTCAGTATCAGAATGGGGGGGCGGTGTATAATAAACTGGTATTATAAATACAGAGTTCTGGTCAGTATCAGAATGGGGGGTGTTTAATAAACTGGTATTATAAATACAGAGTTCTGGTCAGTATCAGAATGGGGGTGTTTAATAAACTGGTATTATAAATACAGAGTTCTGGTCAGTATCAGAATGGGGGGGTGTATAATAAACTGGTATTATAAATACAGAGTTCTGGTCAGTATCAGAATGGGGGAGGGGGTGTATAATAAACTGGTATTGTAAATACAGAGTTATGGTCAGTATCAGAATGGGGGAGGGGTGTATAATAAACTGGTATTGTAAATACAGAGTTCTGGTCAGTATCAGAATGGGGGGTGTATAATAAACTGGTATTATAAATACAGAGTTCTGGTCAGTATCAGAATGGGGGGGTGTGTATAATAAACTGTTATTATAAATACAGAGTTCTGGTCAGTAACAGAATGGGGGTTATAATAAACTGGTATTATAAATACAATAATATTATTTAATGAAAATAAATTATAAAAAATAATAAAACTTCTCTCAACTGCGTTTCTCACTCCAGTCAGCAGATGACGATGTGCGTTTTTCAGGCGACGCTGCCAGAGTGTGACGTATAATCTAGTGGACGGAACGCGTCATCAACATGAACCGTTCAGCCACTTCGGGAGCTTACGAGCCAACAGGGCCGAATATTGGAGCTCTTTAGAAGCTTTCTGGCGTATATATAAGCCACTTTTCTTTTAAAATACACATTTTTTTTGTTGTTGTCATCAAGCTGTTATTACATTTAATATAATATTTAACGTTGTTAGATTCTCTAGCTCGCTGGTTAACTTAGCAGTAGGACTAGGCTAACGCTAACTAGCTAGCTTGCTAACATCATCGACCATAAAGTCACAAAGCTACTCTCCCCCAGTTGCTAAATAAGAGGTCTGCTAGACAGAGAAAAAAGGGTTTCGAGGAGGCTGTTACAGTGAAAGGAGAAGAGGAAGACGCTTTTAGAGTGAAAGAGGAGAAGGATGTTGACTACCGTGAAAGAAGAGGAGAAGGAAGAGAAAGAGGAGGCTGCCGTTTTTGGAATAAAGGAGGGGGAGATGACGGTCACAGTGAAAGAAGAGGAAGACGTTTTTGGAGTGAAGGAGGAAGAGGAGGGGGAGATGACTGTTACAGTGAAAGAAGAGGAAGACGTTTTTGGAGAGAATGCGGAAGAGGAGGGGGAGATGACTGTTACAGTGAAAGAAGAGGAAGACGTTTTTGGAGAGAAGGAAGAGGGGGAGATTACTGTCACATTGGAGGACGAAGAAGAACAGAAGACTGGAGATGTGATTAACACCAGTGAATACAGTGAGTACTATCTTATAAAACAGGGACATTGATCTGATTAACACCAGTGAATACAGTGAGTACTATCTTATAAAACAGGGACATTGATCTGATTAACACCAGTGAATACAGTGAGTACTATCTTATAAAACAGGGACATTGATATTATTAACACCAGTAAATACAGTGAGTACTATCTTATAAAACAGGGACATTGATCTGATTAACACCAGTAAATACAGTGAGTACTATCTTATAAAACAGGGACATTGATCTGATTAACACCAGTAAATACAGTGAGTACTATCTTATAAAACAGGGACATTGATCTGATTAACACCAGTAAATACAGTGAGTACTATCTTATAAAACAGGGACATTGATCTGATTAAGTCTGAGGTCCTGAGCGCTCTGGAGCAGGTCTTTCATCAAGGATCTCTCTGCACTTTGCTCTGTTCATCTTTCCCTCGATCCTGACTAGTCTCCCAGTCCCTGCTTCTGAAAAACATCTTGACAGCATGATGCTTCCACCATAATCCTGTCTCGGAGCTGTACGGACAATTCCTTCAACCTCATGGCTTGGTTTTTGCTCTGACCCCTGTGGGACTTGTTACAAACCGGTGTCGGGTTGCTCTGACATGCACTAACCCCCGTGGGACTTGGTACAGACAGGTGTCGGGTTGCTCTGACATGCACTAACCCCTGGGACTTGGTACAGACCGGTGTCGGGTTGCTCTGACATGCACTGACCCCTGTGGGACTTGGTACAAACCGGTGTCGGGTTGCTCTGACATGCACTAACCCCCGTGGGACTTGGTACAGACAGGTGTCGGGTTGCTCTGACATGCACTGACCCCTGTGGGACTTGGTACAGACCGGTGTCGGGTTGCAAAGGGTCGGAAACCTTCTCTTTAAGGAATACCTAGGATAGGATAAGTGGCTGTTCCACTGGATGTCATAAGGTGAATGCACCAATTTGTAAGTCGCTCTGGATAAGAGCGTCTGCTAAATGACTTAAATGTAAATGTAAGTTAAATCATTTGATTTGATTTGACTTAAATTCACCAAAAAAGGTAGCTTATAACAGTGGACCTTTAATGTGGGATACGCATAAAGGCAACTTGTGCCATATTTTGGTAAAACTATCCCCAATTTCAATGGAATTGCAACCCTCTGCATGCAAATCAAATCAAATGTGTTTAGCCCTTCGTACATCAGCTCCTCCAATGTATTTATAAAGCCCTTCGTACATCAGCTGATATCTCAAAGTGCTGTACAGAAACCCAGCCTAAAACCCCCAAACAGCAAGCAATGCAGGTGTAGAAGCACGGTGCATTCTTCCATCACATGTACAGCTGATTCTCAAGATATATATATATATTTTTTTATTTTACCTTTATTTAACCAGGCAAGTCAGTGACGGCCTAGGAACAGTGGGTTAACTGCCTGTTCAGGGGCAGAACGACTGATTTGTACCTTGGCAGCTCGGGGGTTTGAACATGCAACCTTCCGGTTACTAGTCCAACGCTCTCGCAGCCATCTATCTCACCAAGCAAAGTGAGAAGAATAAGAGCACCACATTGAAGCTGCCCAGCAACACCCGTTGGGGTGGTGTTGTCATCATGTTTGACGGTCTCCTGGAGGGGAAGGAGTCTCTCCAAGAAATGGCCATATCACAGTCTGCCGATATGGACAGCCCCATCAAGAGGATACTCCTGGATTATATATTTTGGGAGAGAGTGGTAAGCAGCCTGAAACTCCTGAAACCTACAGCAGTAGGGACTTGGTATTTTGGGAGAGAGTGGTAAGCAGTCTGAAACTCCTGAAACCTATAGCAGTAGGGACTTGGTATTTTGGGAGAGAGTGGTAAGCAGTCTGAAACTCCTGAAACCTATAGCAGTAGGGACTTGGTATTTTGGGAGAGAGTGGTAAGCAGTCTGAAACTCCTGAAACCTATAGCAGTAGGGACTTGGTATTTTGGGAGAGAGTGGTAAGCAGCCTGAAACTCCTGAAACCTACAGCAGTAGGGACTTGGTATTTTGGGAGAGAGTGGTAAGCAGTCTGAAACTCCTGAAACCTATAGCAGTAGGGACTTGGTATTTTGGGAGAGAGTGGTAAGCAGTCTGAAACTCCTGAAACCTATAGCAGTAGCCATTGCACGGATTGAGGGAGACAATACCATCCTATCTGATGTTCAGACTCTGCTTGCAGATGTAAGAGAAGAAATCCGTACTGCCCTGCCCACTTCACTGTTGCTCCAAGCAGAGGAAACTACAGTTCTGAAATACCTCAAAAAGCGCGAAGACTTCTGCCTGAAGCCCAGACACGCCGCAGCATGTTGGACCCCAAGTCTGCTGGCAAATATATATATATAATATAACATGGTAAAAGGTTTATGTTTCTGTCTCCGTATAATATGATATATATAATATAACATGGTAAAAGGTTTATGTTTCTGTCTCCGTATAATATGATATATATAATATAACATGGTAAATATATCTAATTAAAAAAACATCTACATTTAAATGGTACAGTGTAAAAGTATTCATCCCCCTTGGTGTTTTTTCCTATTTTGTTGCATTACAACCTGGAATTTAAATTGATTTTTATTTCATGTAGTTTAATATATCAACATTTAACTGGTGAATACCATTCATTCCTCATCACGGTATCCAGGAGTTTAATATATAAATTGTTGGTCCTCAGTCTCATGGTACAGCATTTTTCCTATTTTGTTGAATTTTATTTGGATTTCATGTTTTTATTTTTACCCCAACCAGGCAAGTCAGTTAAGAACATATTCTTATTTTCAATGACGGCCTGGGAACAGTGGGTTAACTGCCTGTTCAGGGGCAGAATGACAGATTTGTACCTTGTCAGCTCGGGGGTTTGAACTCACAACCTTCTGGTTACTAGTCCAACGCTCTAACCATTAGGCTACGCTGCCGCCCCATGTAATGGACACAAAATAGTCCAAATTGGTGAAGTGAAATTTAAAAAATAACATGTTTTGAAAAGAAATGTAAAAAAATATGGAAAAGTGGTGTGTGCATATGTTATTCACCCCCAATGCTATGAAGCCCCTAAATAAGATCTGGTGCAAACAATTACCTTCAGAAGTCACATAATTAGTTAGATTGCACACAGGTGGACTTTATTTAAGTGTCACGTGATCTCAGGAAATATACACCTCTTCTGAAAGGCCCCAGAGTCTAAGCAAGGGCACCACCAAGCAAGCGACACCATGAAGACCAAGGAGCTCTCCAAACAGTCTCTTCTGAAAGGCCCCAGAGTCTAAGCAAGGGGCACCACCAAGCAAGAGACACCATGAAGACCAAGGAGCACCACCAAGCAAGCGACACCATGAAGACCAAGGGGCACCACCAAGCAAGCGACACCATGAAGACCAAGGAGCTCTCCAAACAGGTCAGGGACACCATGAAGACCAAGGGGCTCTCCAAACAGGTCAGCGACACCATGAAGACCAAGGAGCTCTCCAAACAGGTCAGGGACACCATGAAGACCAAGGAGCTCTCCAAACAGGTCAGGGACACCACGAAGACCAAGGAGCTCTCCAAACAGGTCAGGGACACCATGAAGACCAAGGAGCTCTCCAAACAGGTCAGGGACACCATGAAGACCAAGGAACTCTCCAAACAGGTCAGGGACACCATGAAGACCAAGGAGCTCTCCAAACAGGTCAGCGACACCATGAAGACCAAGGAGCTCTCCAAACAGGTCAGGGACACCATGAAGACCAAGGGGCTCTCCAAACAGGTCAAAGGACAAAGTTGTGGATAGGAACAGAATAAATTTGGTTTATAAAAAATATACAAAACTTTGAACATCCCACGGAGCACCATTAAATCCATTATTGTAAAAAGGAAAGAGTATGGCACCACAACAAACCCGCCAAGAGAGGGCCGCCCACCAAAACTCATGGACCAGGCAAGGAGGGCATTAATCAGAGAGGCAACAACGAGACCAAAGATAACCCTGAAGGAGCTGCGAAGCTCCACAGCGGAGATTGGAGTATCTGTCCATGGGACCACTGGAAGCCGTACACGCCACAGAGCTGGGCTTTACGGAAGAGTGGCCAGCAAAAAGCCATTGCTTATTAAAGAATAAAATAAGCAAACACTTTTGGAGTTCACCAAAAGGCATGTGGGAGACTCCCCAAACATATGGAAGAAGGTACTCTGGTCAGATGAGACTAAAATTGTGCTTTTTGGCCATCAAGGAAAATGTTATGTCTGGCGCAAACCAGACACCTCGCATCACCCCAAGAACACCATCCCCACAGTGAAGCATAGTGGTGGCAGCATCATGCTGATGATTTTCATCGGCAGGGTCTGCGAAACTGGTCAGGATTGAAGGAATGACGGATGGCGCTAAATACAGGGTAATTCTTGGGGGAACCTTCCAGCTGGACAATGACCCTAAGCATACTGCTAAAGCAACACTCGAGTGGTTTAAGGGGAAACATTTACATGTCTTGAAATGGCCTAGTCAAAGCCCAGACCTCAATCCAAATGAGAATCTGTGGTATGACTTAAAGATTGCTGTACACCATTTGAACCCATCCAACATGAAGGAGCTGGAGCAGTTTTGCCTTGAAGAATGGGAAAAAAAATCCCAGTGGCTAGATGTGCCAAGCTTATAGAGACATACCCCAAGAGACTTGCAGCTGTAATTGCTGCAAAAGTTGGTTCTACAAAGTACTGACTTTGGGGGGTGAATAGTTCCGCTCAAGTTTTGTTTTTTGTGTTATTTCTTGTTTGTTTCACAATAAAAAATATTTTGCATCTTCAAAGTGGTAGGCCTGAAAGGTGCAGAAAACACTAAACAGTCCTGAAAGGTGCAGAAAACACTAAACAGTCCTGTAAGGTGCAGAAAACACTAGACAGTCCTGTAAGGTGCAGAAAACACTAGACAGTCCTGTAAGGTGCAGAAAACACTAGACAGTCCTGAAAGGTGCAGAAAACACTAAACAGTCCTGAAAGGTGCAGAAAACACTAAACAGTCCTGAAAGGTGCAGAAAACACTAAACAGTCCTGAAAGGTGCAGAAAACACTAAACGGTCCTGAAATGTGCAGAAAACACTAGACAGTCAGAAAACACTAGACAGTCCTGAAAGGTGCAGAAAACACTAGACAGTCCTGAAAGGTGCAGAAAACACTAGACAGTCCTGAAAGGTGCAGAAAACACTAGACAGTCCTGAAAGGTGCAGAAAACACTAGACAGTCCTGTAAGGTGCAGAAAACACTAGACAGTCCTGAAAGGTGCAGAAAACACTAGACAGTCCTGAAAGGTGCAGAAAACACTAGACAGTCCTGAAAGGTGCAGAAAACACTAGACAGTCAGAAAACACTAGACAGTCCTGTAAGGTGCAGAAAACACTAGACAGTCATGAAAGGTGCAGAAAACACTAAACAGAAAATAATCACCCACAAAACACAGGTGGGAAAAGGCTACCTAAGTATGATGCTCAGTCAGAGACAACGAACGACACCTGCCTCTGATTGAGAACCATATGAGGCCAAACACAGAGAAAATATAACATAGACACCCCAACTCACGCCCTGACCAACCTAACACAAAGACATAAGAAATAACATAGACACCCCAACTCACGCCCTGACCAACCTAACACAAAGACATAAGAAAGAACATAGACAACCCAACTCACGCCCCGACCAACCTAACACAAAGACATAAAAAAGAACATAGACAACCCAACTCACGCCCTGACCAACCTAACACAAAGACATAAAAAAGAACATAGACAACCCAACTCACGCCCTGACCAACCTAACACAAAGACATGAAAAAGAACATAGACAACCCAACTCACACCCTGACCAACCTAACACAAAGACATAAGAAAGAACATAGACAACCCAACTCACGCCCTGACCAACCTAACACAAAGACATAAGAAAGAACATAGACAACCCAACTCACGCCCTGACCAACCTAACACAAAGACATAACAAAGAACATAGACAACCCAACTCACGCCCTGACCAACCTAACACAAAGACATAACAAAGAACATAGACAACCCAACTCACACCCTGACCAACCTAACACAAAGACATAACAAAGAACATAGACAACCCAACTCACGCCCTGACCAACCTAACACAAAGACATAAGAAAGAACATAGACAACCCAACTCACACCCTGACCAACCTAACACAAAGACATAAGAAAGAGGCCAGAACGTGACAGCCACTGTATTAATATACATTTCCATATATTCCCGTTAATTCCCATATATTCCCGTTAATTCCCATATATTCCCGTTAATTCCCATATATTCCCCATATATTCCTGTTAATTCCCATATATTCCCGTTAATTCCCATATATTCCCGTTAATTCCCATATATTCCTGTTAATTCCCATATATTCCCGTTAATTCCCATATATTCCCATATATTCCCGTTAATTCCCATATATTCCCGTTAATTCCCATATATTCCTGTTAATTCCCATATATTCCCGTTAATTCCCATATATTCCTGTTAATTCCCATATATTCCTGTTAATTCCCATATATTCCCATATATTCCTGTTAATTCCCATATATTCCCGTTAATTCCCATATATTCCTGTTAATTCCCATATATTCCTGTTAATTCCCATATATTCCTGTTAATTCCCATATATTCCTGTTAATTCCCATATATTCCTGTTAATTCCCATATATTCCCGTTAATTCCCATATATTCCTGTTAATTCCCATATATTCATATTCCTGTTAATTCCCATATATTCCTGTTAATTCCCATATATTCCCGTTAATTCCCACATATTCCTGTTAATTCCCATATATTCCTGTTAATTCCCATATATTCCCATATATTCCTGTTAATTCCCATATATTCCCGTTAATTCCCACATATTCCTGTTAATTCCCATATATTCCTGTTAATTCCCATATATTCCTGTTAATTCCCATATATTCCCGTTAATTCCCATATATTCCTGTTAATTCCCATATATTCCTGTTAATTCCCATATATTCCCGTTAATTCCCATATATTCCTGTTAATTCCCATATATTCCTGTTAATTCCCATATATTCCCGTTAATTCCCATATATTCCTGTTAATTCCCATATATTCCCGTTAATTCCCACATATTCCTGTTAATTCCCATATATTCCTGTTAATTCCCATATATTCCCGTTAATTCCCACATATTCCTGTTAATTCCCATATATTCCCGTTAATTCCCATATATTCCCATATATTCCTGTTAATTCCCATATAGTCCCGTTAATTCCCATATATTCCTGTTAATTCCCATATATTCCCGTTAATTCCCATATTCCTGTTAATTCCCATATATTCCCGTAAATTCCCATATATTCCCGTTAATTCCCATATATTCCCGTTAATTCCCACATATTCCCATATATTCCTGTTAATTCCCATATATTCCCGTTAATTCCCACATATTCCTGTTAATTCCCATATATTCCCGTTAATTCCCATATATTCCCATATATTCCTGTTAATTCCCATATATTCCCGTTAATTCCCATATATTCCTGTTAATTCCCATATATTCCCGTTAATTCCCATATATTCCCGTTAATTCCCATATATTCCTGTTAATTCCCATATATTCCCGTTAATTCCCATATATTCCCGTTAATTCCCATATATTCCCGTTAATTCCCATATATTCCCGTTAATTCCCATATATTCCCGTTAATTCCCATATATTCCCGTTAATTCCCATATATTCCCGTTAATTCCCATATATTCCCGTTAATTCCCATATATTCCCGTTAATTCCCATATATTCCCGTTAATTCACATATATTCCCGTTAATTCCCATATATTTCCGTTAATTCCCATATATTCCCGTTAATTCCCATATATTCCCACGGAAAGTTTCCACCTCTGAATATTCCCCAAAATGTGCAACCCTAGGTATGTGCCTTTCCATATCCTGTCCAATCAATTGAAATGACCACAGGTGGACTCTAATCAAGTTGTAGAAACTTCTCAAGGATGATCAATGGAAACAGAATGTATCTGAGCTCAATTTCGAAGTATCATCGCAAAGGGTCTGAATAATTATGTAAATAAGGTATTTCTGTTTTTTATTTGTAATAAATTTGCAAAAAAAACCAAACTGTTTTTGCTTTGTCATTTTGGGGTTTTGCGTTTAGATTGCTAAGGATTTTTATGTATTAAATCAATTTTAGAATAAGGCTGTAACGTAACAAAATGTGGAAAAAGTGAAGGGGTCTGAATACTTTCTGAAGACACTGTATATCGAGGCTCTTCAAGGTGTCGAAAGCATTCCACAGGGTTGCTGCCCCATGAATGCTTTCCGCAGTTGTGTTAATTTGTCTGGATGTCCTTTTGGTGGTGGACCATTCTTGATAAACACAGGACACTGTTGAGTTTTAAAAACCCTGCAGCGCTGCAGTTATGTTTGGCGTAAAAGCAACACCCTGAACACACCGTCCCCACTGTCAAACATGGTGGTGGCAGCATCATGGTTTGGGCCTGCTTTTCTTCAGCAGGGGCAGGGAATATGGTTAAAATTGATGGGAAGATGGATGGAGCCAAATACAGGACCATTCTGGAAGAAAACCTGATGGAGTCTGCAAAAGACCTGAGACTGGGACGGAGATTTGTCTTCTAACAAGACAATGATCCAAAACATAAAGCAAAATCTACAATGGAATGGTTCAAAAATAAACATATCCAGGTGTTAGAATGGCCAAGTCAAAGTCCAGACCTGAATCCAATCGAGAATCTGTGGAAAGAACTGAAAACTGCTGTTCACAAATGCTCTCCATCCAACCTCACTGAGCTCAAGCTGTTTTGCAAGAAGGAATGGGAAAAAAATTCAGTCTCTCGATGTGTAAAACTGATAGAGACATACCCCAAGCGACTTACAGCTGTAATCGCAGCAAAAGGTGGCGCTACAAAGTATTAACTTAAGGGGGCTGAATAATTTTGCACGCCCAATTTTTCAGTTTTTGATTTGTTAAAAAAGTTTGAAATATCCAATAAATGTCGTTCCACTTCACGATTGTGTCCCACTTGTTGTTGATTCTTTTATATCTTTATGTTTGAAGCCTGAAATGTGGCAAAAGGTCGCAAAGTTCAAGGGGGCCGAATACATTCGCAAGGCATATATATAACAGGTTGTAATTGATGTTGGTGATAAAACAGGTTGTAATTGATATATAACAGGTTGTAATTGATATTGATATATAACAGGTTGTAATTGATATAAAACAGGTTGTAATTGATATTGATGGTAGAACAGGTTGTAATTGATATTGATATAGAACAGGTTGTAATTGATATTGATATATAACAGGTTGTAATTGATATTGATATATAACAGGTTGTAATTGATATTGATATATAACAGGTTGTAATTGATATTGATATAAAACAGGTTGTAATTGATATTGATATAAAACAGGTTGTAATTGATATATAACAGGTTGTAATTGATATTGATATAAAACAGGTTGTAATTGATATTGATATAAAACAGGTTGTAATTGATATTGATATAAAACAGGTTGTAATTGATATTGATATAAAACAGGTTGTAATTGATATTGATATATAACAGGTTGTAATTGATATAAAACAGGTTGTAATTGATATTGATGGTAGAACAGGTTGTAATTGATATTGATATATAACAGGTTGTAATTGATATAAAACAGGTTGATATAAATATAACAGGTTGTAATTGATATTGATATAAAACAGGTTGTAATTGATATATATAAAACAGGTTGTAATTGATATTGATATATAACAGGTTGTAATTGATATATATAAAACAGGTTGTAATTGATATATTCCAGGTTGTAATTGATATTGGTTGTAGAACAGGTTGTAATTGATATATAACAGGTTGTAATTGATATTGATATAGAACAGGTTGTAATTGATATATATAAAACAGGTTGTAATTGATATATAACAGGTTGTAATTGATATTGGTGATAAAACAGGTTGTAATTGATATAAAACAGGTTGTAATTGATATTGGTGGTAGAACAGGTTGTAATTGATATATAACAGGTTGTAATTGATATTGGTGGTAGAACAGGTTGTAATTGATATATAACAGGTTGTAATTGATATATAACAGGTTGTAATTGATATAAAACAGGTTGTAATTGATATTGATGGTAGAATATAACAGGTTGTAATTGATATTGAAAGAACAGGTTGTAATTGATATTGATATAGAACAGGTTGTAATTGATATTGATATATAAACAGGTTGTAATTGATATAAAACAGGTTGTAATTGATATTGATATATAACAGGTTGTAATTGATATATAACAGGTTGTAATTGATATTGATATAAAACAGGTTGTAATTGATATTGATATAAAACAGGTTGTAATTGATTGATATAAAACAGGTTGTAATTGATATTGATATAAAACAGGTTGTAATTGATATTGATATATAACAGGTTGTAATTGATATATAACAGGTTGTAATTGATATTGGTGATAAAACAGGTTGTAATTGATATAAAACAGGTTGTAATTGATATTGGTGGTAAAACAGGTTGTAATTGATATATAACAGGTTGTAATTGATATATAACAGGTTGTAATTGATATATAACAGGTTGTAATTGATATAAAACAGGTTGTAATTGATATATAACAGGTTGTAATTGATATAAAACAGGTTGTAATTGATATAAAAAACAGGTTGTAATTGATATTGGTAAAACAGGTTGTAATTGATATATAACAGGTTGTAATTGATATATAAAACAGGTTGTAATTGATATTGGTGGTAAAACAGGTTGTAATTGATATATAACAGGTTGTAATTGATATTGATATAAAACAGGTTGTAATTGATATTGGTGGTAAAACAGGTTGTAATTGATATTGATATAAAACAGGTTGTAATTGATATAAAAAACAGGTTGTAATTGATATTGGTGGTAAAACAGGTTGTAATTGATATTGATAACAGGTTGTAATTGATATTGATATAAAACAGGTTGTAATTGATATTGGTGGTAAAACAGGTTGTAATTGATATAAAACAGGTTGTAATTGATATTGATATAAAATACAGGTTGTAATTGATATTGATATAAAACAGGTTGTAATTGATAAATAAAACAGGTTGTAATTGATATATAACAGGTTGTAATTGATATTGATAAAAACAGGTTGTAATTGATATTGATATAAAACAGGTTGTAATTGATATTGATATAAAACAGGTTGTAATTGATATATAACAGGTTGTAATTGATATTGATGGTAGAACAGGTTGTAATTGATATTGATATATAACAGGTTGTAATTGATATTGATATATAACAGGTTGTAATTGATATATAACAGGTTGTAATTGATATTGATATAAAATAGGTTGTAATTGATATTGATATAAAACAGGTTGTAATTGATATTGATATAAAACAGGTTGTAATTGATATTGATATATAACAGGTTGTAATTGATATTGATATATAACAGGTTGTAATTGATATATAACAGGTTGTAATTGATATTGGTGATAAAACAGGTTGTAATTGATATAAAACAGGTTGTAATTGATATTGGTGGTAGAACAGGTTGTAATTGATATATAACAGGTTGTAATTGATATTGGTGGTAGAACAGGTTGTAATTGATATATAACAGGTTGTAATTGATATATAACAGGTTGTAATTGATATAAAACAGGTTGTAATTGATATTGATGGTAGAACAGGTTGTAATTGATATTGATATAGAACAGGTTGTAATTGATATTGATATATAACAGGTTGTAATTGATATTGATATATAACAGGTTGTAATTGATATAAAACAGGTTGTAATTGATATTGATATATAACAGGTTGTAATTGATATATAACAGGTTGTAATTGATATTGATATAAAATAGGTTGTAATTGATATTGATATAAAACAGGTTGTAATTGATATTGATATAAAACAGGTTGTAATTGATATTGATATATAACAGGTTGTAATTGATATTGATATATAACAGGTTGTAATTGATATATAACAGGTTGTAATTGATATTGGTGATAAAACAGGTTGTAATTGATATAAAACAGGTTGTAATTGATATTGGTGGTAGAACAGGTTGTAATTGATATATAACAGGTTGTAATTGATATAAACAGGTTGTAATTGATATATAACAGGTTGTAATTGATATAAAACAGGTTGTAATTGATATATAACAGGTTGTAATTGATATAAAACAGGTTGTAATTGATATAAAACAGGTTGTAATTGATATTGGTGGTAAAACAGGTTGTAATTGATATAAACAGGTTGTAATTGATATTGATATAAAACAGGTTGTAATTGATATTGGTGGTAAAACAGGTTGTAATTGATATATAACAGGTTGTAATTGATATTGATATAAAACAGGTTGTAATTGATATTGGTGGTAAAACAGGTTGTAATTGATATTGATGGTAAAACAGGTTGTAATTGATATTGGTGGTAAAACAGGTTGTAATTGATATTGATGGTAGAACAGGTTGTAATTGATATTGATATAAAACAGGTTGTAATTGATATTGGTGGTAGAACAGGTTGTAATTGATATTGATGGTAAAACAGGTTGTAATTGATATTGGTGGTAAAACAGGTTGTAATTGATATTGATGGTAAAACAGGTTGTAATTGATATTGGTGGTAAAACAGGTTGTAATTGATATTGGTGGTAAAACAGGTTGTAATTGATAAATAACAGGTTGTAATTGATATTGATGGTAAAACAGGTTGTAATTGATATTGGTGGTAAAACAGGTTGTAATTGATATTGGTGGTAAAACAGGTTGTAATTGATATATAACAGGTTGTAATTGATATTGGTGGTAAAACAGGTTGTAATTGATATAAAACAGGTTGTAATTGATATTGGTGGTAAAACAGGTTGATATTGATTGATATTGATATAAAACAGGTTGTAATTGATATTGGTGGTAAAAACAGGTTGTAATTGATATTGATGGTAGAACAGGTTGTAATTGATATTGATGGTAGAACAGGTTGTAATTGATATTGATGGTAGAACAGGTTGTAATTGATATTGATGGTAGAACAGGTTGTAATTGATATTGATGGTAGAACAGGTTGTAATTGATATTGATGGTAGAACAGGTTGTAATTGATATTGGTGATAAAACAGGTTGTAATTGATATTGGTGGTAGAACAGGTTGATTGATATATAACAGGTTGTAATTGATATTGGTGGTAGAACAGGTTGTAATTGATATATAACAGGTTGTAATTGATATTGATATAAAATAGGTTGTAATTGATATTGATATAAAACAGGTTGTAATTGATATTGATATAAAACAGGTTGTAATTGATATTGATATATAACAGGTTGTAATTGATATTGATATAAAACAGGTTGTAATTGATATAAAACAGGTTGTAATTGATATTGGTGGTAGAACAGGTTGTAATTGATATATAACAGGTTGTAATTGATATTGGTGGTAGAACAGGTTGTAATTGATATATAACAGGTTGTAATTGATATATAACAGGTTGTAATTGATATTGGTGATAAAACAGGTTGTAATTGATATAAAACAGGTTGTAATTGATATTGGTGGTAGAACAGGTTGTAATTGATATATAACAGGTTGTAATTGATATTGGTGGTAGAAAACAGGTTGTAATTGATATATAAAACAGGTTGTAATTGATATATAACAGGTTGTAATTGATATAAAACAGGTTGTAATTGATATTGATGGTAGAACAGGTTGTAATTGATATTGATATAGAACAGGTTGTAATTGATATTGATATATAACAGGTTGTAATTGATATTGATATATAACAGGTTGTAATTGATATAAAACAGGTTGTAATTGATATTGATATATAACAGGTTGTAATTGATATATAACAGGTTGTAATTGATATTGATATAAAATAGGTTGTAATTGATATTGATATAAAACAGGTTGTAATTGATATTGATATAAAACAGGTTGTAATTGATATTGATATATAACAGGTTGTAATTGATATTGATATATAACAGGTTGTAATTGATATATAACAGGTTGTAATTGATATTGGTGATAAAACAGGTTGTAATTGATATAAAACAGGTTGTAATTGATATTGGTGGTAGAACAGGTTGTAATTGATATATAACAGGTTGTAATTGATATATAACAGGTTGTAATTGATATATAACAGGTTGTAATTGATATAAAACAGGTTGTAATTGATATATAACAGGTTGTAATTGATATAAAACAGGTTGTAATTGATATAAAACAGGTTGTAATTGATATTGGTGGTAAAACAGGTTGTAATTGATATATAACAGGTTGTAATTGATATTGATATAAAACAGGTTGTAATTGATATTGGTGGTAAAACAGATTGTAATTGATATATAACAGGTTGTAATTGATATTGATATAAAACAGGTTGTAATTGATATTGGTGGTAAAACAGGTTGTAATTGATATTGATGGTAAAACAGGTTGTAATTGATATAAAACAGGTTGTAATTGATATTGGTGGTAAAACAGGTTGTAATTGATATATAACAGGTTGTAATTGATATTGATATAAAACAGGTTGTAATTGATATTGGTGGTAAAACAGGTTGTAATTGATATATAACAGGTTGTAATTGATATTGATATAAAACAGGTTGTAATTGATATTGATATAAAACAGGTTGTAATTGATATTGATATAAAACAGGTTGTAATTGATATATAACAGGTTGTAATTGATATTGATATAAAACAGGTTGTAATTGATATTGATATAAAACAGGTTGTAATTGATATTGATATATAACAGGTTGTAATTGATATAAAACAGGTTGTAATTGATATTGATGGTAGAACAGGTTGTAATTGATATTGATATATAACAGGTTGTAATTGATATAAAACAGGTTGTAATTGATATTGATATATAACAGGTTGTAATTGATATATAACAGGTTGTAATTGATATTGATATAAAATAGGTTGTAATTGATATTGATATAAAACAGGTTGTAATTGATATTGATATAAAACAGGTTGTAATTGATATTGATATATAACAGGTTGTAATTGATATTGATATATAACAGGTTGTAATTGATATATAACAGGTTGTAATTGATATTGGTGATAAAACAGGTTGTAATTGATATAAAACAGGTTGTAATTGATATTGGTGGTAGAACAGGTTGTAATTGATATATAACAGGTTGTAATTGATATTGGTGGTAGAACAGGTTGTAATTGATATATAACAGGTTGTTGTAATTGATATATAACAGGTTGTAATTGATATAAAACAGGTTGTAATTGATATTGATGGTAGAACAGGTTGTAATTGATATTGATATAGAACAGGTTGTAATTGATATTGATATATAACAGGTTGTAATTGATATTGATATATAACAGGTTGTAATTGATATAAAACAGGTTGTAATTGATATTGATATATAACAGGTTGTAATTGATATATAACAGGTTGTAATTGATATTGATATAAAATAGGTTGTAATTGATATTGATATAAAACAGGTTGTAATTGATATTGATATAAAACAGGTTGTAATTGATATTGATATATAACAGGTTGTAATTGATATTGATATATAACAGGTTGTAATTGATATATAACAGGTTGTAATTGATATTGGTGATAAAACAGGTTGTAATTGATATAAAACAGGTTGTAATTGATATTGGTGGTAGAACAGGTTGTAATTGATATATAACAGGTTGTAATTGATATATAACAGGTTGTAATTGATATATAACAGGTTGTAATTGATATAAAACAGGTTGTAATTGATATATAACAGGTTGTAATTGATATAAAACAGGTTGTAATTGATATAAAACAGGTTGTAATTGATATTGGTGGTAAAACAGGTTGTAATTGATATATAACAGGTTGTAATTGATATTGATATAAAACAGGTTGTAATTGATATTGGTGGTAAAACAGGTTGTAATTGATATATAACAGGTTGTAATTGATATTGATATAAAACAGGTTGTAATTGATATTGGTGGTAAAACAGGTTGTAATTGATATTGATGGTAAAACAGGTTGTAATTGATATTGGTGGTAAAACAGGTTGTAATTGATATTGATGGTAGAACAGGTTGTAATTGATATTGATATAAAACAGGTTGTAATTGATATTGGTGGTAGAACAGGTTGTAATTGATATTGATGGTAAAACAGGTTGTAATTGATATTGGTGGTAAAACAGGTTGTAATTGATATTGATGGTAAAACAGGTTGTAATTGATATTGGTGGTAAAACAGGTTGTAATTGATATTGGTGGTAAAACAGGTTGTAATTGATAAATAACAGGTTGTAATTGATATTGATGGTAAAACAGGTTGTAATTGATATTGGTGGTAAAACAGGTTGTAATTGATATTGGTGGTAAAACAGGTTGTAATTGATATATAACAGGTTGTAATTGATATTGGTGGTAGAACAGGTTGTAATTGATATAAAACAGGTTGTAATTGATATTGGTGGTAAAACAGGTTGTAATTGATATTGATATAAAACAGGTTGTAATTGATATTGGTGGTAAAACAGGTTGTAATTGATATTGATGGTAGAACAGGTTGTAATTGATATTGATGGTAGAACAGGTTGTAATTGATATTGATGGTAGAACAGGTTGTAATTGATATTGATGGTAAACAGGTTGTAATTGATATTGGTGGTAAAACAGGTTGTAATTGATATTGATGGTAAAACAGGTTGTAATTGATATTGGTGGTAAAACAGGTTGTAATTGATATTGATGGTAGAACAGGTTGTAATTGATATATAACATGTTGTAATTGATATTGATGGTAAAACAGGTAGTAATTGATATTGATGGTAGAACAGGTTGTAATTGATATTGGTGGTAGAACAGGTTGTAATTGATATTGATATAAAACAGGTTGTAATTGATATTGATATAAAACAGGTTGTAATTGATATTGATATATAACAGGTTGTAATTGATATTGATATAAAACAGGTTGTAATTGATATTGGTGGTAAAACAGGTTGTAATTGATATATAACAGGTTGTAATTGATATTGATATAAAACAGGTTGTAATTGATATTGATATATAACAGGTTGTAATTGATATTGGTGGTAAAACAGGTTGTAATTGATATATAACAGGTTGTAATTGATATATAACAGGTTGTAATTGATATTGGTGGTAAAACAGGTTGTAATTGATATTGATATAAAACAGGTTGTAATTGATATAAAACAGGTTGTAATTGATATTGATATATAACAGGTTGTAATTGATATTGGTGGTAAAACAGGTTGTAATTGATATTGATGGTAGAACAGGTTGTAATTGATATTGATGGTAGAACAGGTTGTAATTGATATTGATGGTAGAACAGGTTGTAATTGATATTGATATAAAACAGGTTGTAATTGATATTGGTGGTAAAACAGGTTGTAATTGATATTGGTGGTAAAACAGGTTGTAATTGATATTGATGGTAGAACAGGTTGTAATTGATATTGATGGTAGAACAGGTTGTAATTGATATTGGTGGTAAAACAGGTTGTAATTGATATTGGTGGTAAAACAGGTTGTAATTGATATATAACAGGTTGTAATTGATATTGATATAAAACAGGTTGTAATTGATATTGGTGGTAAAACAGGTTGTAATTGATATTGATGGTAAAACAGGTTGTAATTGATATTGGTGGTAAAACAGGTTGTAATTGATATTGATAGTAGAACAGGTTGTAATTGATATATAACAGGTTGTAATTGATATTGATGGTAAAACAGGTAGTAATTGATATTGATGGTAGAACAGGTTGTAATTGATATTGATATATAACAGGTTGTAATTGATATATAACAGGTTGTAATTGATATTGATGGTAGAACAGGTTGTAATTGATATTGGTGGTAGAACAGGTTGTAATTGATATTGATATAAAACAGGTTGTAATTGATATTGATGGTAAAACAGGTTGTAATTGATATTGGTGGTAAAACAGGTTGTAATTGATATTGGTGGTAAAACAGGTTGTAATTGATAAATAACAGGTTGTAATTGATATTGATGGTAAAACAGGTTGTAATTGATATTGGTGGTAAAACAGGTTGTAATTGATATTGGTGGTAAAACAGGTTGTAATTGATATATAACAGGTTGTAATTGATATTGGTGGTAAAACAGGTTGTAATTGATATAAAACAGGTTGTAATTGATATTGGTGGTAAAACAGGTTGTAATTGATATTGATATAAAACAGGTTGTAATTGATATTGGTGGTAAAACAGGTTGTAATTGATATTGATGGTAGAACAGGTTGTAATTGATATTGATGGTAGAACAGGTTGTAATTGATATTGATGGTAGAACAGGTTGTAATTGATATTGATGGTAGAACAGGTTGTAATTGATATTGATGGTAGAACAGGTTGTAATTGATATTGATGGTAGAACAGGTTGTAATTGATATTGGTGGTAAAACAGGTTGTAATTGATATTGGTGGTAGAACAGGTTGTAATTGATATATAACATGTTGTAATTGATATTGATGGTAAAACAGGTAGTAATTGATATTGATGGTAGAACAGGTTGTAATTGATATTGGTGGTAGAACAGGTTGTAATTGATATTGATATAAAACAGGTTGTAATTGATATTGATATAAAACAGGTTGTAATTGATATTGATATATAACAGGTTGTAATTGATATTGATATAAAACAGGTTGTAATTGATATTGGTGGTAAAACAGGTTGTAATTGATATATAACAGGTTGTAATTGATATTGGTGGTAAAACAGGTTGTAATTGATATTGATGGTAAAACAGGTTGTAATTGATATTGGTGGTAAAACAGGTTGTAATTGATATTGGTGGTAAAACAGGTTGTAATTGATATATAACAGGTTGTAATTGATATTGGTGGTAAAACAGGTTGTAATTGATATAAAACAGGTTGTAATTGATATTGGTGGTAAAACAGGTTGTAATTGATATTGATATAAAACAGGTTGTAATTGATATTGGTGGTAAAACAGGTTGTAATTGATATTGATGGTAGAACAGGTTGTAATTGATATTGATGGTAGAACAGGTTGTAATTGATATTGATGGTAGAACAGGTTGTAATTGATATTGATATAAAACAGGTTGTAATTGATATTGGTGGTAAAACAGGTTGTAATTGATATTGGTGGTAAAACAGGTTGTAATTGATATTGATGGTAGAACAGGTTGTAATTGATATTGATGGTAGAACAGGTTGTAATTGATATTGGTGGTAAAACAGGTTGTAATTGATATTGGTGGTAAAACAGGTTGTAATTGATATATAACAGGTTGTAATTGATATGATATAAAACAGGTTGTAATTGATATTGGTGGTAAAACAGGTTGTAATTGATATTGATGGTAAAACAGGTTGTAATTGATATTGGTGGTAAAACAGGTTGTAATTGATATTGATAGTAGAACAGGTTGTAATTGATATATAACAGGTTGTAATTGATATTGATGGTAAAACAGGTAGTAATTGATATTGATGGTAGAACAGGTTGTAATTGATATTGATATATAACAGGTTGTAATTGATATATAACAGGTTGTAATTGATATTGATGGTAGAACAGGTTGTAATTGATATTGGTGGTAGAACAGGTTGTAATTGATATTGATATAAAACAGGTTGTAATTGATATTGATATATAACAGGTTGTAATTGATATTGATATAAAACAGGTTGTAATTGATATTGATATATAACAGGTTGTAATTGATATTGATATATAACAGGTTGTAATTGATATTGATATATAACAGGTTGTAATTGATATTGATATATAACAGGTTGTAATTGATATTGATATATAACAGGTTGTAATTGATATATAACAGGTTGTAATTGATATAAAACAGGTTGTAATTGATATTGATATATAACAGGTTGTAATTGATATATAACAGGTTGTAATTGATATTGATATATAACAGGTTGTAATTGATATTGATATAAAACAGGTTGTAATTGATATTGGTGGTAAAACAGGTTGTAATTGATATTGATATATAACAGGTTGTAATTGATATTGGTGGTAAAACAGGTTGTAATTGATATATAACAGGTTGTAATTGATATTGATATAAAACAGGTTGTAATTGATATTGGTGGTAAAACAGGTTGTAATTGATATATAACAGGTTGTAATTGATATTGATATAAAACAGGTTGTAATTGATATTGATATATAACAGGTTGTAATTGATATTGATATATAACAGGTTGTAATTGATATTGGTGGTAAAACAGGTTGTAATTGATATTGGTGGTAAAACAGGTTGTAATTCAAATCAAATCAAATTTATTTATAATTGATATTGATATAAAACAGGTTGTACAGAAATTGATAAAAAAACAGCAAACAATGCAGGTGTAATTGGTGGCTAGGAAAAACTCCCTAGAAAGGCCAAAACCTAGGAAACCTAGAAAACCGGTTGTAATTGATATGTGCCGGGTAGAAATTATAAAACATGACCAAGATGTTCAAATGTTCATAAATGACCAGCATGGTCGAATAATAATAAGGCAGAACAGTTGAAATTGATAGCAGCACAGTCAGGTGGACTGGGGACAGCAAGGAGCCTTCATGTCAGGTAGTCCTGGGGCACGGTCCTGGGCTCAGGTCATTGAAACTAGCAGGAGCATGGCCAGGTGGACTGGGGACAGCAAGGAGTCCTCATGTCAGGTAGTCCTGGGACATGGTCCTATTGATGGTAAAACAGGTAGTAATTGATATTGGTGGTAGAACAGGTTGTAATTGATATTGATGGTAAAACAGGTAGTAATTAATATTGGTGGTAAAACAGGTTGTAATTGATATTGATATAAAACAGGTTGTAATTGATATTGATGGTAAAACAGGTTGTAATTGATATTGATATAAAACAGGTTGTAATTGATATTGGTGGTAAAACAGGTTGTAATTGATATTGATATAAAACAGGTTGTAATTGATATTGATGGTAAAACAGGTAGTAATTGATATATAACAGGTTGTAATTGATATTGATGGTAAAACAGGTAGTAATTAATATTGGTGGTAGAACAGGTTGTAATTGATATTGATGGTAAAACAGGTTGTAATTGATATTGGTGGTAAAACAGGTTGTAATTGATATTGATGGTAGAACAGGTTGTAATTGATATTGATATAAAACAGGTTGTAATTGATATTGGTGGTAGAACAGGTTGTAATTGATATTGATGGTAAAACAGGTTGTAATTGATATTGGTGGTAAAACAGGTTGTAATTGATATTGATGGTAGAACAGGTTGTAATTGATATTGATGGTAGAACAGGTTGTAATTGATATTGATGGTAGAACAGGTTGTAATTGATATTGGTGGTAAAACAGGTTGTAATTGATATTGGTGGTAAAACAGGTTGTAATTGATATTGATGGTAAAACAGGTTGTAATTGATATTGGTGGTAAAACAGGTTGTAATTGATATTGATGGTAGAACAGGTTGTAATTGATATATAACATGTTGTAATTGATATTGATGGTAAAACAGGTAGTAATTGATATTGATGGTAGAACAGGTTGTAATTGATATTGGTGGTAGAACAGGTTGTAATTGATATTGATGGTAAAACAGGTTGTAATTGATATTGATATAAAACAGGTTGTAATTGATATTGATATATAACAGGTTGTAATTGATATTGATAAAAAACAGGTTGTAATTGATATTGGTGGTAAAACAGGTTGTAATTGATATATAACAGGTTGTAATTGATATTGATATAAAACAGGTTGTAATTGATATTGATATAAAACAGGTTGTAATTGATATTGATGGTAAAACAGGTAGTAATTGATATTGATGGTAAAACAGGTAGTAATTGATATTGGTGGTAGAACAGGTTGTAATTGATATTGATGGTAAAACAGGTTGTAATTGATATATAACAGGTTGTAATTGATATTGGTGGTAAAACAGGTTGTAATTGATATATAACAGGTTGTAATTGATATATAACAGGTTGTAATTGATATTGGTGGTAAAACAGGTTGTAATTGATATTGATATAAAACAGGTTGTAATTGATATTGATATATAACAGGTTGTAATTGATATTGGTGGTAAAACAGGTTGTAATTGATATATAACAGGTTGTAATTGATATATAACAGGTTGTAAAACAGGTTGTAATTGATATTGATATAAAACAGGTTGTAATTGATATTGATATATAACAGGTTGTAATTGATATTGGTGGTAAAACAGGTTGTAATTGATATATAACAGGTTGTAATTGATATATAACAGGTTGTAATTGATATTGATATATAACAGGTTGTAATTGATATTGGTGGTAAAACAGGTTGTAATTGATATATAACAGGTTGTAATTGATATATAACAGGTTGTAATTGATATATAACAGGTTGTAATTGATATTGGTGGTAAAACAGGTTGTAATTGATATATAACAGGTTGTAATTGATATTGATATATAACAGGTTGTAATTGATATTGATATAAAACAGGTTGTAATTGATATTGATATATAACAGGTTGTAATTGATATTGATATATAACAGGTTGTAATTGATATTGATATATAACAGGTTGTAATTGATATTGGTGGTAAAACAGGTTGTAATTGATATATAACAGGTTGTAATTGATATATAACAGGTTGTAATTGATATTGGTGGTAAAACAGGTTGTAATTGATATATAACAGGTTGTAATTGATATTGATATATAACAGGTTGTAATTGATATTGATATAAAACAGGTAGTAATTGATATTGATATATAACAGGTTGTAATTGATATTGGTGGTAAAACAGGTTGTAATTGATATATAACAGGTTGTAATTGATATATAACAGGTTGTAATTGATATTGATATATAACAGGTTGTAATTGATATTGGTGGTAAAACAGGTTGTAATTGATATTGATATAAAACAGGTTGTAATTGATATTGATATATAACAGGTTGTAATTGATATAAAACAGGTTGTAATTGATATTGATATAGAACAGGTTGTAATTGATATATAACAGGTTGTAATTGATATTGGTGGTAGAACAGGTTGTAATTGATATTGATATAAAACAGGTTGTAATTGATATTGGTGGTAGAACAGGTTGTAATTGATATTGGTGGTAGAACAGGTTGTAATTGATATATAACAGGTTGTAATTGATATTGATATAAAACAGGTTGTAATTGATATTGGTGGTAAAACAGGTTGTAATTGATATTGGTGGTAGAACAGGTTGTAATTGATATTGGTGGTAGAACAGGTTGTAATTGATATTGATGGTAAAACAGGTTGTAATTGATATTGGTGGTAGAACAGGTTGTAATTGATATATAACAGGTTGTAATTGATATATAACAGGTTGTAATTGATATTGATATATAACAGGTTGTAATTGATATTGATATAAAACAGGTAGTAATTGATATTGATATATAACAGGTTGTAATTGATGTTGGTGGTAAAACAGGTTGTAATTGATATATAACAGGTTGTAATTTATATTGATATAAAACAGGTTGTAATTGATATTGATATATAACAGGTAGTAATTGATATTGATATATAACAGGTTGTAATTGATATTGATATATAACAGGTTGTAATTGATATTGATATAAAACAGGTTGTAATTGATATTGATATAAAACAGGTTGTAATTGATATTGGTGGTATAACAGGTTGTAATTGATATATAACAGGTTGTAATTGATATTGATATAAAACAGGTTGTAATTGATATTGATATATAACAGGTTGTAATTGATATTGATATAAAACAGGTTGTAATTGATATTGGTGGTAGAACAGGTTGTAATTGATATTGATGGTAGAACAGGTTGTAATTGATATTGATATATAACAGGTTGTAATTGATATTGATATATAACAGGTTGTAATTGATATTGATATAAAACAGGTTGTAATTGATATTGGTGGTAGAACAGGTTGTAATTGATATTGATGGTAGAACAGGTTGTAATTGATATTGATATAAAACAGGTTGTAATTGATATTGATATAAAACAGGTTGTAATTGATATTGATATATAACAGGTTGTAATTGATATATAACAGGTTGTAATTGATATTGATATAAAACAGGTTGTAATTGATATTGGTGGTAAAACAGGTTGTAATTGATATTGGTGGTAGAACAGGTTGTAATTGATATTGGTGGTAGAACAGGTTGTAATTGATATAAAACAGGTTATAATTAATATTGATATAGAACAGGTTGTAATTGATATTGGTGGTAGAACAGGTTGTAATTGATATTGGTGGTAAAACAGGTTGTAATTGATATTGGTGGTAGAACAGGTTGTAATTGATATATAACAGGTTGTAATTGATATTGGTGGTAAAACAGGTTGTAATTGATATTGGTGGTAAAACAGGTTGTAATTGATATTGGTGGTAGAACAGGTTGTAATTGATATTGATGGTAGAACAGGTAGTAATTGATATTGGTGGTAGAACAGGTTGTAATTGATATTGATATAAAACAGGTTGTAATTGATATTGATATACAACAGGTTGTAATTGATATTGGTATATAACAGGTGGTATTTCATATTGGTATATAATATATATATATATTGGTGTCTATATAAATAATGAGGGTAAAAAGTGTCCAATATTAAATCATCACAATAAGTTCTAGCCACATTCTATTTTACAGACAAAATGGTTCTAACAGTTGCAGAGGTTTATTTATTAAAATCCCTTCTGTTGCAAACCAAATGCTGGACTAGAAGCACGGGGGAATTATGTCTAGATTTTTCTGTCCAGTGGAGGTTAGTTTATAAATTGCCTGGCTGGGCTGTGGGACAGTGGAGATTAGTTTATAAATTACCTGGCTGGGCTGTGGGACAGTGGAGATTAGTTTATAAATTGCCTGGCAGGGCTGTGGGACAGTGGAGATGAGTTTATAAATTGCCTGGCTGGGCTGTGGGACAGTGGAGATGAGTTTATAAATTGCCTGGCTGGGCTGTGGGACAGTGGAGATGAGTTTATAAATTGCCTGGCTGGGCTGTGGGACAGTGGAGATTAGTTTATAAATTGCCTGGCTGGGCTGTGGGACAGTGGAGGTTAGTTTATAAATTGCTTGGCAGGGCTGTTGGACTGGAGATGAGTTTATAAATTGCCTGGCTAGGCTGTGGGACAGTGGATGTGTAGGGGTAATTCAAATGGAACTGTTAACAGGCATTTCCCATTAATTATCTTGAATAACTAAAGCAATCAACCAATCAGCATCCAGGATTCAAATTTGCTATTTTATAATGAGCGATCTGGTCTGTATTAAACCTCAATTTAGAGTTTTATCAAGTGGAGCTTTAATTTAGATCTCTCTCTTTAACCAAATACTATGTTTGTTTTGGCAGGAGAGAGACCAGACTCTCACTCTGACAGCGGGAAGAGTCCTTCAGGGGAACCAGACCCAGAGACGGCCAAACCAGCGAGACGACATCACTGGTCCCAGTGTAAAAAGAGTTTCAAGTGGTTATGGAAGCTTAAAAGTCATGATAGAACAGACACAGGAGGGAAGACTTCACAATGTTCCCAGTGTGGAAAGAGTTTTACCCGGTTAGGGAACCTGAAAAGGCATGAGAGAATACACACAGGAGAGAAACCTTTCCAATGTGCCCAATGTGGAAAGAGTTTTACCCGGTTAGGGAGCCTGAAAGAACATAAAATAATACACACAGGAGAGAAACCTTTCCAATGCTCCCGGTGTGGAAAGGGCTTTAGGTGGTTAGGGAACCTGAAAAAGCATGAGAGAACACACACGGGAGAGAAACCGTTCCAATGCTCCCAGTGTGGAAAGAGTTTTCCACATTTAGGGAGTTTGAAGGAGCATGAAAGGACACACACAGGGGAGACATCTTACCATTGCTCCCTGTGTGGAAAGGATTTTACCAAGCTAAGGAACCTAATAAAACATACAGAATTACACACAGGAGAGAAGCCTTTCCAATGCTCCCAGTGTGGGAAGGGTTTTACACGGCTAGGGAACCTGAAGGATCACAAAAGAGTACACACAGGAGAGAAACCTTACCAATGTTCCCAGTGTGGAAAGAGTTTTACACGGTTACGGAGCCTGAACGAACATAAATTAATACACACAGGAGAGAAGCGTTTCCAATGTTCTCAGTGTGGAAAGGGTTTTACCCTGTTAGGGAGCCTGAAAAAGCACGAGAGAACACACACAGGAGAAAAGCCGTTCCAATGCTCCCATTGTGGAAAGAATTTTACACAATTGGGGAGCTTGAAGGTGCATGAAAGGGCACACACAGGGGATACATCTTACCATTGCTCTCTGTGTGGAAAGAATTTTACCAAGTTAGGCAACCTAAAAAAACATAAACAATTACACACAGGAGAGAAACCTTTCCAATGCTCCCAGTGTGGGAAGGGTTTTACACGACTAGGGAACCTGAAGGATCATAAAAGAGTACACACAGGAGAGAAGCCGTTCCAATGTTCGCAGTGTGGAAAGAATTTTACATGGTTAGGAAACCTGAAAAAGCACGAGAGAACACACACAGGAGAGAAACCGTTCCAATGCTCCAAGTGTGGAAATAGTTTTAAAAGGTTAGGGAGCCTGAAGGAGCATGAAAGGACACACACATGGGAGACAGCTTACCATTGCTCTATGTGTGGAAAGAATTTTACCAAGTTAGGAAACCTAAACAAACATGAAAAATTACACACAGGACAGAAGACTTTCCAATGCACCCAGTGTGGGAAGGGTTTTACACGGTTAGGGAATCTGAAGGACCATAAAAGAACACACACAAGAGAGAAACCTTTCCAATGCTCCCAGTGTGGAAAGGGTTTTACCCAGATAGGGAACCTGAAAAGGCATGAGAAAATACACACAGGAGAGAAGTCTTTCCATTGTCCGCAGTGTGGAAAGGATTTTACCCAGTTAGTGAACCTGAAAAGGCACGAGAGAACACACACAGTTTTAACAACGACCCCAGCAGTTGGAAACAGTTCGAAGAATAGAACGGAAAACCGCGTGAGAACAAAAAAAATGAAGAAACAGAAACCGAACCGGGAAAGAAAGTGATCAGTTTTGAAACAGAACCTTTATTTTAAAAGTAAAGTATTAATAACGTTATTTTACAGTAACTGCAGTAACTTCTACAGTAACTGTCCAGTGAAACTCTTCTTTAAAAAGTTAATATTCTGTCGACATAATGTTGAGACATGCTATACTCATTTGTGGCCAAAGCATAAATTGACACTTCAAAAACACTCAAACTTGTATCTCAAACAGTCTGTTTAAAAAAAATACTATTTCCTCATAGAACACGTTTACCTCCCTGCGGAGGATGAGCTGGCCAATCTGTTGTTGGGGTACGACCCACACTATTCTGTTGTTGGGGTACGACCCACACTATTCTGTTGTTGGGGTACGACCCACACTATTCTGTTGTTGGGGTACGACCCACACCATTCTGTTGTTGGGGTACGACCCACACCATTCTGTGGTTGGGGTACGCCCACACCATTCTGTTGTTGGGATGCGATCCACACCATTCTGTTGTTGGGGTACGACCCACACTATTCTGTTGTTGGGGTACGACCCACACCATTCTGTTGATGGGGTACGCCCACACCATTCTGTTGTTGGGGTACGACCCAAACCATTCTGTTGTTGGGGTACGACCCACACTATTCTGTTGTTGGGGTACGACCCACACCATTCTGTTGTTGGGGTACGACCCACACCATTCTATTGTTGGGGTACGACCCACACCATTCTGTTGTTGGGGTACGACCCACACCATTCTGTTGTTGGGATACGACCCACACCATTCTGTCGTTGGGATACGACCCACACCATTCTGTTGTTGGGGTACGACCCACACCATTCTGTTGTTGGGGTACGACCCACACCATTCTGTTGTTGGGATGCGATCCACACCATTCTGTTGTTGGGGTACGACCCACACTATTCTGTTGTTGGGGTACGACCCACACCATTCTGTTGTTGGGGTACGCCCACACCATTCTGTTGTTGGGGTACGACCCAAACCATTCTGTTGTTGGGGTACGACCCACACTATTCTGTTGTTGGGGTACGACCCACACCATTCTGTTGTTGGGGTACGACCCACACCATTCTATTGTTGGGGTACGACCCACACCATTCTGTTGTTGGGGTACGACCCACACCATTCTGTTGTTGGGATACGACCCACACCATTCTGTCGTTGGGATACGACCCACACCATTCTGTTGTTGGGGTACGACCCACACCATTCTGTTGTTGGGGTACGACCCACACCATTCTGTTGTTGAGGTACGCCCACACCATTCTGTTGTTGGGGTACGACCCACACTATTATGTTGTTGGGGTACGACCCACACCATTCTGTTGTTGGGGTACCCCCACACCATTCTGTTGTTGGGGTACGACCCACACCATTCTGTTGTTGAGGTACACCCACACCATTCCAACACAGAAAATATGCTTTTAACATATTTATTAAAGAAAAGATTGGAAGGAAAGTATTTCACTCATATTATAAGTAATTATAAGTCATATTTCATAGAAATCTAGAAACACTGGGAACTTACTTTAATTAAGTTCCAGGCAGTTACAGGGCCTCTCGAGTGGCGCAGCGGTCTAAGGCATCGCAGTGCGAGCTGTGCGCCTAGAGATCCTGGTTCTAGTCCAGGTTCTGTCTCAGTGCTAGCTATGCCACTAGAGATCCTGGTTCTAGTCCAGGCGTGCCACTAGAGATCCTGGTTCTAGTCCAGGTTCTGTCTCAGTGCTAGCTGTGCGCCTAGAGATCCTGGTTCTAGTCCAGGTTCTGTCTCAGTGCGAGCTGTGCGCCTAGAGATCCTGGTTCTAGTCCAGGTTCTGTCTCAGTGCTAGCTGTGCCACTAGAGATCCTGGTTCTAGTCCAGGCGTGCCACTAGAGATCCTGGTTCTAGTCCAGGTTCTGTCTCAGTGCAGGTTCTGTCTCAGTTCTGTCTCAGTAGAGATCCTGGTTCTAGTCCAGGTTCTGTCTCAGTGTCACTAGAGATCCTGTGTCACTAGAGATCCTGGTTCTAGTCCAGGTTCTGCCTCAGTGCTAGCTCTGTCACTAGAGATCCTGGTTCTAGTCCAGGTTATGTCTCCGTGGTAGCTGTGTCACTAGAGATCCTGGTTCTAGTCCAGGCTCTGTCTCAGTGCTAGCTGTGTCACTAGAGATCCTGGTTCTAGTCCAGGCTCTGTCTCAGTGGTAGCTGCGTCACTAGAGAACCTGGTTTTAGTCCAGGTTCTGCCTCAGTGCTAGCTCTGTCACTAGAGATCCTGGTTCAAGTCCAGGTTCTGTCTCAGTGCTAGCTGTGCCATTAGAGATCCTGGTTCTAGTCCAGGTTATGTCTCAGTGCTAGCTGTGTCACTAGAGATCCTGCTTCTAGGCCAGGTTCTGTCTCAGTGCTAGCTGTGCCATTAGAGATCCTGGTTCTAGTCCAGGTTATGTCTCAGTGCTAGCTGTGTTACTAGAGATCCTCGTTCTAGTCCAGGCTCGCATTCGTCCACGACCGGGAAACCAATGAGGCGGTGCACAATTGGCCCAGCATCGTCCGAGTTTAGTTTATTTTATTTTTACAGGGACAGTGCTCATTAATCAACGTTTCAGTAAAAGTGCCGGTTTTAGCCAGCCGGCTAATTTTCAACCGCAGTCCCTGGGCAGGTTATTAAAAACAATTACAATATAGACAATAGCACCATAGACATAGCAACATAGCAACATAGGACAAGCAAGACATAGCATACAGACAGAGCAACATAGAACAAAAAGCAGCAAGACAAAATTCATAAAAGCAACAAAGTGTTTCCATACCTCACAAGCTACAGACAACATGGAAAGCGGCAACACACAGCTAGGGACCATGTTCACAAATCTGATTGACCTGTAGCCATGTCTTCAAGCATTTTGTGAAAGTGTGATATGTGGTGCAGGGTTAGGGGAGGGTTTGGCCCAGCATCGTCCGGGTTAGGGGAGGGTTTGGCCCAGCATCGTCCGGGTTAGGGGAGGGTTTGGCCCAGCATCGTCCGGGTTAGGCCCAGCATCGTCCGGGTTAGGGGAGGGTTTGGCCCAACATCGTCCAGGTTAGGGGAGGGTTTGGCCCAGCATCGTCCTGGTTAGGGGAGGGTTTGGCCCAGCATCGTCCGGGTTAGGGGAGGGTTTGGCCCAGCATCGTCCGGGTTAGGGGAGGGTTTGGCCCAACATCGTCCAGGTTAGGGGAGGGTTTGGCCCAGCATCGTCCTGGTTAGGGGAGGGTTTGGCTCCGCATCGTCCGGGTTATGGGAGTGTTTGGCCGGCAGGGATGTTGTTGTCCCATCGTGAACTAGCGACTCCTGTGGCGGGCCGGGCACAATGCACGCTGACACGGTCGCCAGTGTTAACTCCACCACATTGGTGCGGCTGGCTTCCGGGTTAAGCGGGCATTGTGTCAAGAAGCAGTACGGCTTGGCTGGGTTGTGTTTCGGAGGACGCACGGCTCTCGACCTTTGCCTCTCCCGAGTCTGTACTGGAGTTGCAGCGATGGGACAAGGCTGTAACTACCAATTGGATACAACGAAATAGTGGAGAATTTTCTTATTTTTTTTAAACAGAATAAAAAAAAAAATATATATAGTTTTTAAAGCCAACAAAGGGCAAAGACCTAATTCTCACTCAGAACTCTCCCAGCTGAAAATGTTTTCCATTGTGTTTTGAGTACCTGTCCCTCCCTCCCACAGAAGCATCATAGCTGTAGCCCCGCCCCCTCAGAAGCATCATAGCTGTAGCCCCTCCCTCTCAGTAGCATCATAGCTGTAGCCACTCCCCCTCAGAAGCATCATAGCTGTAGCCCCTCCCCACCAGAGGCATAAACTACTGTACTGACATTTTCAAGTTTGATTCAGAAGATAAGAGAGATTTTTAATTAGAGAAGAAGGGATTCACTTTTTCAATGATACTATAGTTATCACGTTTCACATTGTATTTATTAACTACAGAAAGGTAAGATGTGTTTTTAATGCTGGTGTCACTCTGAACACACACCGAAGTTCAACGTTCCTCCATAGAAGCCTCCTCCTCCGTAGGTATAATTCTGTGATACGCTACAACAAGACAAGCCTGCTCCTCCCTCTCTCGCTCTCTCCGCCCACAAAATGTATGTGGCTCCTTGCGCTCTACACTTGTCTGTCCAACACGCATGTAAATAACTAGCTTGCCCGCTCCCATAGCAAGCTGCTCTGTCCACACTGATTGGTGCGGAATGAAAGGAGTTCTAGAGTTCTAGAATTGTGGTTCCAACCCCTGGGGTGTATTCATTACGAAACGGGGAGGGACTTATCAGAATTTGTCCAATAGAAAATCCGCCCCAAATTGCAAAATGTTCCCGAATCTTGCGAATGTTTTACCCAGTTAGGGAACCTGAAAACACATGAGAGGGAACACACAGGGGGAAGATAAGACCACATTTTCCAGGACACCTACAATAAGATCATAAAGGGGGGCTGTGTTCTGACATGTGTTCTGACATGTGTTCTGACATGTGTTACATGTGTTCTGACATGTGTTTTTGTTGATGTCGCATGAATTCATGTTTGTATGAAATATTACCACAACAAAAAAAATAGGCCTCCTTGAGTTTTTTTTCTCTCTCTCTCGAGACGAGACATTTTAAAACGTGTATTTTATTTTGATTATGGATTTGGATTCATTGAATATAAATATGAACCCTTTAGATGTTAATGATTTGATTTGGAAAGTTGTAGATTTTATTAAATTAGATTTGAATGAATGTGTATTTCTTGTTTCTATCCTTGAAAAAAACTTGGCAATTTAGTCGTTTTGTTTCATTTAATTCATTTGTGTTGTTGTGTCTCTGTGACTATCATTAAATGCTTATTTATCAAATCAGTTCTCTGTGTGTAATTACTGATTTAAACTAATCATGTAAACTTTAATTAACTAGGAAGTCGAGGCACCACAGGAAAATTTTGTTTATCCTCTTAGTCCGCCCCATCCCGCATGCGGGATCGTGACTACAGCCTCAAGCTCATTACCATAACGCAACATTAGCGATTTCTAAAAATTGCAAATGAAATTAAATAAATATGCCTGCCCTCAAGCTTATCCTTTTCTTAACAATCCTGTCGTCTCAGATTTTCAAAATATGCTTTAGAACCAGAGAAAATCAATAATTTGTGTAAGAGTGGTGATAGCTAGCTTAGCATTTAGCGTTAGCATTTAGCACGCAACATATTCACAAAAACCAGCAAAGGGATCAAATAAAATAATTTACCTTTGAAGAACTTCAGATGTTTCAATGAGGAGACTCTCAGTTACATAGCAGATGTCCAGTTTTTCCTGAAAGATGCTTGTGTAGGACACAAAGTTCCGTTTTGTTACTATGCATTTGGCTACCGAAACTAACCGAAAATTCAGTCACCTAAACGTCGAACTTTTTTCCGAATTAACTCCATAATATCGACTGAAACATGGAAAACGTTGTTTGAATCAATCCTCAAGGTGTTTTGTCATACATCTCTTCATTGAAATGCCGTCCCTGGAAGCGTGCATTCTTCTCTGATTCGGATGGAAAAATACTGGTAGCTGACTTTTGCGCACCAATTTCCACGCAGACACCGTGCGGGACACTTGGTAATTGCAGTCTCTTATGGTCAATCTTCCAATGATATGCCTACACATACGTCACAATGCTGCAGACACCTGGGGGAAACGATAGGAAGTGTCCGTTCATTCCTGTCGCATTCACAGCCATATAAGGCGATCATGGAAAACGTGCCTCCAGAAATCCTGTTGATTTCCTGGTCGCTCAAACATCTTGGTTTTGCCTGTAGATTTTGTTCTATGGCACTCACAGTGAAAATCTGGAAACGTCAGAGTGTCTTCTTTCCAAAACTATCAATTCCAAGCATAGTCGAGCATCTTTTCGTGACAAAATATTGTGCTAAAAACGGGCACGTCTTTTTATCCAAAAATGAAATACTGCCCCTATAGGACTAACAGGTTATAGAATGTCAATTTCCCGAATATAACTCTTCAGATATTTTTATATATTATTTTTATATATTATTTTTTATATATTATCAAAAACAGTTGCTTATTGTTATAAATTAATTGTTATTATTACCTCATCAGTTCTCATTACTGAACGTCGCAAACCCTTGGATATCTGCACGAAACCCTAGCCTAAATCATGAATCAGCGATCTACAAATTGGCTTAATTATTTATTTACCAACTAACTAAATAATCACACAGAATGACATAACAGACGAACAAGTGTATATTTGGGTTACTACATGATACAAAGAAAAAGTCCCTAGTGGACGAAGCCGATATGACGGCTTGGCAGACAAAGGAAAGGGGTGGGGACTGAGAAAGAGCGGGAATGACAACATGGATTCACTACACACAGAGGATAATTGTACTCATGGACATGCTAATGCCGATATGACGGCTTGGCAGACAAAGGAAAGGGGTGGGGACTGAGAGAGCGGGAATGACAACATGGATTCACTACACACAGAGGATAATTGTACTCATGGACATGCTAATGCCGATATGACGGCTTGGTAGACAAAGGAAAGGGGTGGGGACTGAGAAAGAGCGGGAAAGACAAGGCCGCTCATATTTATATATATATATTTATTTATATTTATTTATACATATTTACGCTTTTATGTCGTTGTTGTCTCTCCGTGGCGCTTGATCGCCAAGTAGAGTTCATCAGAATCTCTGGTTAACTTTCCCAGAATTCACAATGTCTTTCGTGGTTGTAGGTGGTTAGAAAGGGGTACTTCAGAGTACCGTTCAGAAATATTCTCATAGGTTAGATGCTTTGACGGTTGTCGGTATTCTCGTTCTAGGTTCACGTCATTTCTAGCTTCAGACTAGTAATGTGTTTTGTCTAGAATTTGCTCCTTCTTCTGTAGTTTTTTATTTATTTTTATTTTACCTTTATTTAACCAGGCAAGTCAGTTGAGAACAAATTCTTATTTTCAATGACGGCCTAGGAACAGTGGGTTAACTGCCTGTTCAGGGGCAGAACGACAGATTTGTACCTTGTCAGCTCGGGGATTTGAACTTGCAACCTTCCGGTTACTAGTCCAACGCTCTAACCGCCCCAGGGTAGCCTAGTGATCGATAGTCTCAGTTGAAACCTTTCCAGCTGTGGAGCCAAAACTACAGCTGTATGGTCTATAGAATTGTAGCCATTCCAACGTGGGGACTCTGTCCCGGCGTTCTCTGATTTAATGTAGGGTTTTATACTCTGTGGAAAAAAGGGGTGGTTCTATGACGTCTGATGTAAAGTCTAGACTCATGGAGGGTGTGGCCACTGACCAGTGACACTTTATAACTAAACAAGTATCTCATTTAGAAGGCCAACATGACATTACATCTTCTCACAAATAGTTTCATATTAAATCATATTTTTTTACACAACATTCAGGAAGAAAACTAATAACTGAGACACTTCCAAAGCTACCGTTATTCTGTGCTACTGTCCTTCCTGATGTCACAAAATAAAACACCTTTGACATGATTGTTCTTTAAATACCCATGGACCATTCCCACATTCTCAAAATTAGAAATATTGTTTAATCCTTCAATCTTGGGAAATAGAAGTTAGGTTTATTCCCCCTCTCTTTCTGCATGTCCAGGGGGAGAGAGTCTCTGCCAGGAATTTATGACCATAAAACTTGTGGTGGGAGAGAGAGAATGAGAGAGGGGGAAATAGAAGTCAGGTTTATTCCCCCTCTCTTTCTGCATGACCAGGGGGAGAGAGTCTCTGCCAGGAATTTATGACCATAAAACTTGTGGTGGGAGAGAGAGAATGAGAGAGCCACGGAAAAAAAACAAAGGACCACTTTGACCCCCCCAGAATGAGAGAGTGGTGGGGAGCCACGATATACACCCCGAAGGATCACGTCGTGACCCCCCCCCAGAATGAGAGATGGGTGGGGAGCCACGATATACACCCCAAAGGACCACGTCGTGACCCCCCCCAGAATAAGAGAGCGGTGGGGAGCCACGATATACACCCCGAAGGGCCACGTCGTGACCCTCCCCCCCCCCAGAATGAGAGAGCGGTGGGGAGCCACGATATACACCCCAAAGGACCACGTCGTGAAATAAAAAATCAAATGTGGAACGCCGCTTGTACACACACGTTCATTATATACATTGAATTTACAAAACATTATGAACACCTGCTCTTTCCATGACACAGCCCACCTACACAAGCTACTTTATATTATAGACCCATTAGTATACCGTGTATTCAGACCCATTAGTATACCGTGTATTCAGAGCCATTAGTATACCGTGTATTCAGACCCATTAGTATACCGTGTATTCAGACCCATTAGTATACCGTGTATTCAGACCCATTAGTATACCGTGTATTCAGACCCATTAGTATACCGTGTATTCAGACCCATTAGTATACCGTGTATTCAGACCCATTAGTATACCGTGTATTCAGACCCATTAGTATACCGTGTATTCAGACCCATTAGTATACCGTGTATTCAGACCCATTAGTATACCGTGTATTCAGACCCATTAGTATATTGTGTATTCAGACCCATTAGTATACCGTGTATTCAGACCCATTAGTATACCGTGTATTCATACCCATTAGTATACCGTGTATTCAGACCCATTAGTATATCGTGTATTCAGACCCATTAGTATACCGTGTATTCAGACCCATTAGTATACCGTGTATTCAGACCCATTAGTATACCGTGTATTCAGACCCATTAGTATACCGTGTATTCAGACCCATTAGTATATCGTGTATTCAGACCCATTAGTATACTGTGTATTCAGACCCATTAGTATACCGTGTATTCAGACCCATTAGTATACCGTGTATTCAGACCCATTAGTATACCGTGTATTCAGACCCATTAGTATACCGTGTATTCAGACCCATTAGTATACCGTGTATTCAGACCCATTAGTATACCGTGTATTCAGACCCATTAGTATACCGTGTATTCAGACCCATTAGTATACCGTGTATTCAGACCCATTAGTATACCGTGTATTCATAACCATTAGTATACCGTGTATTCAGAGCCATTAGTATACCGTGTATTCAGACCCATTAGTATACCGTGTATTCAGACCCATTAGTATACCGTGTATTCAGACCCATTAGTATACCGTGTATTCAGACCCATTAGTATACCGTGTATTCAGACCCATTAGTATACCGTGTATTCAGACCCCTTGACTTTTTCCCAGATTTCGTTACATCACAGCTAACATTGATTCAATTGTTTTTCCCCTCATCAATCTATACAGAATACCCTATAATGACATCACAATACCCTATAATGACATCACAATACCCCATAATGACAAAGCAAAAACAGGTTTTTATTTAAAAATAAATCCAATATCACATTTACAAAGTATACAGACCTTTATTCAGTACTTTGTTGAAGCAACTTTGGCAGCGATTACAGCCTCGAGTCTTCATGGGTATGAGGCTTCATGTTTGGCACGCCTGTATTTGGGGAGTTTCTCCAATTCTCTGCAGATCCCATTCTTCTCTGAAGAGTGGCTGGCCCACTCAAGGGCATTCAGAGACTTGTCCCGATTTCCCCTCAGCTTTATCAAGGGTGTCAATAACTGTAGGTGTTTATTTTGATCATATCTATTTATTATATCTGAACTAATCAATCAAAACTTGTTGCTCTTTGTACGTGTTGATATAATATTCATATTTAATGGAGAGGGAAAAAACGATTCCCTGAACTGCTTTGTAATATAATTCAATGAATAAAATAAATAGTTTTCCCTCCTCACCTGCGTTTCCTCCCTCCAGACAGCAGATGGCGATAAGTGTCTTTCCGGCGATGTTTCTACTGTGACGTATAATCTAGTGGACGGAAAGCTTCTTCAACAACTGCAGCCACCTCGGTAGCTCGCTAGACAACAAAGTCGGAACATTCAAGCTCTTTAGACAATTTACTGGTTTATTTGCCACTATGATTTAAACATACTTATGTGTAAACAACTAGATACCCCATTTAATTTCGTATTGACGTTGTTGCTGTTAGCTGTTTGGTTAAGTTAACACTAGTCTAGTTGCTAATGCTAATGAGCTAACATCCCCGACCATGAGTTTACTAAGCAACACTGGGAATTGCTTGACGGAGAAAGGAAATCTCATGGAAGAGGAGATTGTTACCGTCAAGAAAGAAGTAGAAGGTGAGGCTGTTACAGTGACAGAAGAAGGGGAAGAGGCTTTCAGCGTGAAAGAGGAGGAGGATGTTACAGTGAAGGAAGAGGAAGATACAGTTTTTGCAATGAAGGAGGAGGATGGGGAGATGACGGTCACAGTGAAAGAGGAGGAAGACGTTTTTGGAGTGAAGGAGGAAGAGGGGGAGATTACTGTCACATTGGAGGAGGACGAGGACGAAGAAGAAGAACAGAAGACTGGAGATCTGATTAACACCAGTAAATACAGTGAGTACTATCTTATAAAACAGGGACATTGATCTGATTAACACCAGTAAGGACAAACTCTGCAGTTATTGAAATAATGTGTGGTTTTAAAAGACAATTCTACACTTGACTATGTTGTTCTGTAGGTATTAGTGTTATACGTCCTCCAGTGATTCTACACTTGACTATGTTGTTCTGTAGGTAGTGTTATACGTCCTCCAGTGATTCTACACTTGACTATGTTGTTCTGTAGGTATTAGTGTTATACGTCCTCCAGTGATTCTACACTTGACTATGTTGTTCTGTAGGTAGTGTTATACGTCCTCCAGTGATTCTACACTTGACTATGTTGTTCTGTAGGTAGTGTTATACGTCCTCCAGTGATTCTACACTTGACTATGTTGTTCTGTAGGTATTAGTGTTATACGTCCTCCAGTGATTCTACACTTGACTATGTTGTTCTGTAGGTATTAGTGTTATACGTCCTCCAGTGATTCTACACTTGACTATGTTGTTCTGTAGGTATTAGTGTTATACGTCCTCCAGTGATTCTACACTTGACTATGTTGTTCTGTAGGTATTAGTGTTATACGTCCTCCAGTGATTCTACACTTGACTATGTTGTTCTGTAGGTATTAGTGTTATATGTCCTCCAGTGATTCTACACTTGACTATGTTGTTCTGTAGGTATTAGTGTTATACGTCCTCCAGTGATTCTACACTTGACTATGTTGTTCTGTAGGTAGTGTTATATGTCCTCCAGTGATTCTACACTTGACTATGTTGTTCTGTAGGTAGTGTTATACGTCCTCCAGTGATTCTACACTTGACTATGTTGTTCTGTAGGTAGTGTTATACGTCCTCCAGTGATTCTACACTTGACTATGTTGTTCTGTAGGTATTAGTGTTATATGTCCTCCAGTGATTCTACACTTGACTATGTTGTTCTGTAGGTATTAGTGTTATACGTCCTCCAGTGATTCTACACTTGACTATGTTGTTCTGTAGGTATTAGTGTTATTCGTCCTCCAGTGATTCTACACTTGACTATGTTGTTCTGTAGGTAGTGTTATATGTCCTCCAGTGATTCTACACTTGACTATGTTGTTCTGTAGGTATTAGTGTTATACGTCCTCCAGTGATTCTACACTTGACTATGTTGTTCTGTAGGTAGTGTTATATGTCCTCCAGTGATTCTACACTTGACTATGTTGTTCTGTAGGTATTAGTGTTATACGTCCTCCAGTGATTCTACACTTGACTATGTTGTTCTGTAGGTAGTGTTATACGTCCTCCAGTGATTCTACACTTGACTATGTTGTTCTGTAGGTATTAGTGTTATACGTCCTCCAGTGATTCTACACTTGACTATGTTGTTCTGTAGGTATTAGTGTTATACGTCCTCCAGTGATTCTACACTTGACTATGTTGTTCTGTAGGTAGTGTTATACGTCCTCCAGTGATTCTACACTTGACTATGTTGTTCTGTAGGTAGTGTTATAGGTCCTCCAGTGATTCTACACTTGACTATGTTGTTCTGTAGGTAGTGTTATACGTCCTCCAGTGATTCTACACTTGACTATGTTGTTCTGTAGGTATTAGTGTTATATGTCCTCCAGTGATTCTACACTTGACTATGTTGTTCTGTAGGTAGTGTTATACGTCCTCCAGTGATTCTACACTTGACTATGTTGTTCTGTAGGTAGTGTTATACGACTTACCTGGACCACCTGTTGAGATGTGTCATGACTTACCTGGACCACCTGTTGAGATGTCATGACTTACCTGGACCACCTGTTGAGATGTCACGACTTACCTGGACCACCTGTTGAGATGTGTCATGACTTACCTGGACCACCTGTTGAGATGTCATGACTTACCTGGACCACCTGTTGAGATGTCATGACTTACCTGGACCACCTGTTGAGATGTCACGACTTACCTGGACCACCTGTTGAGATGTCATGACTTACCTGGACCACCTGTTGAGATGTCATGACTTACCTGGACCACCTGTTGAGATGTCATGACTTACCTGGACCACCTGTTGAGATGTCACGACTTACCTGGACCACCTGTTGAGATGTCATGACTTACCTGGACCACCTGTTGAGATGTGTCACGACTTACCTGGACCACCTGTTGAGATGTCATGACTTACCTGGACCACCTGTTGAGATGTCATGACTTACCTGGACCACCTGTTGAGATGTCATGACTTACCTGGACCACCTGTTGAGATGTCATGACTTACCTGGACCACCTGTTGAGATGTCATGACTTACCTGGACCACCTGTTGAGATGTCATGACTTACCTGGACCACCTGTTGAGATGTCATGACTTACCTGGACCACCTGTTGAGATGTCACCTGTTGAGATGTCATGACTTACCTGGACCACCTGTTGAGATGTCATGACTTACCTGGACCACCTGTTGAGATGTGTCACGACTTACCTGGACCACCTGTTGAGATGTCACGACTTACCTGGACCACCTGTTGAGATGTCATGACTTACCTGGACCACCTGTTGAGATGTGTCACGACTTACCTGGACCACCTGTTGAGATGTCATGACTTACCTGGACCACCTGTTGAGATGTCATGACTTACCTGGACCACCTGTTGAGATGTGTCACGACTTACCTGGACCACCTGTTGGACGTTGCATAAAAATCTTATATTTGTCTAAATTAAACTGGTTAACTTTTTTTATATACAGTACCTGCCAAAAGTTTGGACACACCTGTTAATTGAAATGCATTCCAGGTGACTACCATCATGAAGCTGGTTGAGAGAATGCCAAGTGTGCAACGCTGTCATCAGGACAACGGGGTGGCTATATGCAGAATATCAAATATAAAATATATTTTGATTTGTTTAACACTTGTTTTGGTTACTATATGATTCCATATGTGTTATTTCATAGTTTTGATGTCTTCACTATTTTTCTACAATGTAGAAAAAAATATATAAATTCAAATGCCTCACAAAGAAGCTCACCTATTGGTAGATGGGTTTAACAACAACAACAAGAAGCTCACCTATTGGTAGATGGGTTTAACAACAACAACAAGAAGCTCACCTATTGGTAGATGGGTTTAACAACAACAACAAGAAGCTCACCTATTGGTGGGTTTAACAACAAGAAGAAGCAGACATTTAATATCCCTTTGAGCATGTTGAAGTTATTAATTACACTTTAGATCAGGACTGGACGATATGGTCAAAATGTTCTATCATGGTATTTTAACATAAATTGACGGTATTTGACTGTATTGAAAATGTTTTTTTAATAATAAAAGTTTTAAATTTGCTTTATGAGTAGTGAGTGGCAGCACATATATTCTAAGTGATTTCAATGAGTTTTTCTCCATTCTGATTGGTTTATACTGTTCAATTCAACTTCAACCCCCCCCAAAAAGTCATCATGTTAAACAATTCCTGCATTTGAGGTCATTTCCACACCGCCACGTAGGGCTGCTCGATATGGGCTAGAAATCTGGGCCTTATTTTTTAACCAAATCTTGCAATTTGACTTGCGATTTAGAGCAAAACACTTGGTTTAACTGTTGGAATCATGGGACTAGAATGTCTATTCTAATTATACAGTTAGAATATAATACTGGGCACTTTGAATACGTTGACATAACAACAAATGAAAATGCCAGGGAGATTGTGACAGGATAGGAACTAATGTGTTGATAGGTGTTTCCTAGGGGGACCGTATAATCTTTGGCAACATTGAATGTTTTCTCTAAGCGTCTTCATGTAGCTTATTGTTGCTTTGCTTTACCTCTTTTAATTTAGAAGACACTGTTGCACGAACAACATGCTGATTTGAGGTCTACACCATCACTGGTGTTATCAGGCTGTATAGCTCTTTATAATAACTTCCTTATCATTTGCACTCGCTGTATATAGACTTTTTGTTTTCTCTTGTTCTACTGTATTATTGACTGTATGTTTGTTTATTCCATATGTATCTCTGTGTTGTTGTTTGTGGTCTCACTGCTTTGCTTTATCTTGGCCCCAGGTCGCAGTTGTAAATGAGAACTTGTTAAGAACTAAGTTAAGCCTACCTGGTTAAATAAAGGTGAAATAAATAACATTACTCGGTACATTCATTAGCTAAGTTAGCGATTAGCATTAGCGGCTAACAAGATTGAGGAACAACCTGCTAATAAAAGACAAACTAGCTGTTTGCAGATGCAAGAAACACAAGCTAATAGTGTAATTATATCAAATGCTAGTAGATTTATATTTAAGAAGCAAAGTGACAACTGCATGGTTGTTATCAACAGTGTTGACGATGCAGCTAAAGTAGGCTTGGCAGTAGCTGCGTTGTTGGCACTACACTAATCAAGTCTGCAACTGCATGGTTGTTATCAACAGTGTTGACGATGCAGACTGAACGTCTCGTTGTTGACGAACATCCACAGAGGGTCTGTGTGGAAAGCCGCATAGAGAGAGAGAGATGACTCAAGTATCGAACTATAAAAATGGACGTTACACACTGCTGCGTATCACATTTTAACAAACCAAACATTCAAAATACCGGTATAGAAGGTCAAGTTAAAAACCCAAACCGGTCCGTGCTTCAATATCGGTATTTCGCAAAAAACTGTATACCACCCAACCCTACTTTTAGATGTATCAATACACCCAGTCACTACAAAGATTACAGGCGTCCTACCTAACTCAGTTGCCAAAGAGGAAGGAAACTGCTCAGGGATTTCACCATGAAGCCAATGGTGGCTTTAAAACTAAGTTGAATGGCTGTGATCGGAGCTAGAGTATCTACGCTCAAGCTGGGCAAAGTTTATGTCCCACGTGTAGCCTTCATCTGTAGGGATGTTAGTACACCTAACAAGACATATACATGCAACATGCGTTGGTCCCATGTTTCAGGAGCTGAAATAAAATATTTCAGAAATGTTCCATATGCACTTAACGCCTATTTCTCTCTAATTTTGTGCACAAATGTGTTTCCATCCCTGTTAGTGAGCATTTCTCCTTTGCCAAGATAATCCCATCCATCTGACAGGTGTGGCATATCGAAAAAGCTGATTAAACATCATGATCATTACACAGGTGCACCTTGTGCTGGGGGACAATAAAAGACCACTGATATGTACAGTTTTGTCACACAACACAATGCCACAGATGTCTCAAGTTTTGAGGGTGCGTGCAATTGGCATGCTGACTGCAGGAATGTCCACCAGAGCCGTTGCTAGAGAATTGAATGTTCATTTCTCTACCATAAGCCGCCTCCAATGTCGTTTTGGATAATTTGGCAGTACATCCAACCCGCCTCATAACTGCCGACCACGTGTGACCAACCCAGGACCAGCTTCTTCATTTAAGACCAGCCACCGGACAACTGATGAAACTGTGGGTTTGCGCAACTGAAGATTTTCTGCACAAACTGTCAGAAACCGTCTCAGGGATGCTCATCTGCATGCTCGTCCACACCGGGGTCTTGACCTGATATTTCTCTGTCAAATCAGTTAGCTGACAGCAGCTAGCGAGCATAGCTTTGTGATAGAGAGGATACCCAGCTGCAGCTATCACCAAGCTATTCTAGCTAGCTGCTGTCAGCTAACTGAGTTGACAGAGAAATATCAGCTAGAGCAGATAGCCAGCTGCAGCTATCACCAAGCTATTCTAGCTAGCTGCTGTCAGCTGACTGATTTGACAGAGAAATATCAGCTAGAGCAGATAGCCAGCTGCAGCTATCACCAAGCTATTCTAGCTAGCTGCTGTCAGCTAACTGATTTGACAGAGAAATATCAGCTAGAGCAGATAGCCAGCTGCAGCTATCACCAAGCTATTCTAGCTAGCTGCTGTCAGCTGACTGATTTGACAGAGAAATATCAGCTAGAGCAGATAGCCAGCTGCAGCTATCACCAAGCTATGCTAGCTAGCTGCTGTCAGCTGACTGATTTGACAGAGAAATATCAGCTAGAGCAGATAGCCAGCTGCAGCTATCACCAAGCTATGCTAGCTAGCTGCTGTCAGCTAACTGATTTGACAGAGAAATATCAGCTAGAGCAGATAGCCAGCTGCAGCTATCACCAAGCTATTCTAGCTAGCTGCTGTCAGCTGACTGATTTGACAGAGAAATGTCAGCTAGAGCAGATAGCCAGCTGCAGCTATCACCAAGCTATGCTAGCTAGCTGCTGTCAGCTAACTGATTTGACAGAGAAATATCAGCTAGAGCAGATAGCCAGCTGCAGCTATCACCAAGCTATTCTCGCTAGCTGCTGTCAGCTTGGCTAAACACAAGGTCTAGCCTTTAGCCTACACATAGAACTGAATTAGAGATGGTGAGTCAGTGAGAAGGGGAGAAGTCCTCAACTTCAAAACGTTATTCTCATCAGCAAAACTAGCTCACCTCATTTTACTCACTACTAGACTAGAAGAATGGGGTAATAATGTCTAGATGCTTTTTTCCAGGGGAGATTAGTTTATAAATTGCCTGGCAGGGCTGTGGGACAGTGGAGATTAGTTTATAAATTGCCTGGCTTGGCTGTGGGACAGTGGCGATTAGTTTATAAATTGCCTGGCAGGGCCTTGGGACAGTGGTTGTATAGGGATAATTCAAATATAATTGTTAACAGGCATTACCCAGGGATCATCATGAATAACTAACGGCTATTAACCAATCAGTATCCACGATCCAAATGTACTGTTTTATAATGAGGGATCTAGTCTCTAGATTAAACCGCATAGGAAGACAGTTTTTATCATGAGGAGATTTCATTCAGGTCTCTCAGTTTAACCAAATACTCTTTGTTTTTGGCAGGAAAGAGACCAGCCTATCACTCTGACAGACGGAAGAGGCCTTCAGGGGAACCAGACCCAGAGACTCCCAAACCAGCGAGACGACATCACTGCTCCCTGTGTAATATGAGTTTTAAGTGGTCATGGAAGCTGAAAGAGCATAAAAGGACACACGTAGGAGAAAAGCCATTCCAATGCTCCCAGTGTGGAAAGAGTTTTACTTTGTTAGGGAGCCTGAACAAACATAAGAGAATACACACAGGAGAAAAGCCTTATCACTGCTCCCAATGTGGAAATAGTTTTATGTGGTTAGGGAGCCTGAACAAACATAAGAGAATACACTCGGGAGAGAAGCCTTTCTCCTGTTCCCATTGTGGAAAGAATTTTAGGTTGTTAGATACCCTGAAGGAGCACGAGAGGACACACACAGGGGAAAAACCTTACCATTGCTCCCAGTGTGGAAATAGTTTTTCCCAGTTAGGGAACCTAAACAAACACAAAAAAATACACTCGGGAGAGAAACCATACCCCTGTTCCCATTGTGGAAAGAATTTTAGGTTGTTAGATAATCTGAAGGAGCATGAGAGGACACACACAGGGGAGAAACCTTACCAATGCTCCCAGTGTGGAAAGGATTTTTCCCAGTTAGGGAACCTAAAAAAACATGAGATAATCCACTCTAGAGATAAGCCTTACCACTGCGCCCATTGTGAAAAGAGATTTACCCAGTTAGGGAGCCTGAACAAACATAAGAGAATACACTCTGGAGAGAAGCCTTACCCCTGTTCCCATTGTGGAAAGAATTTTAGGTTGTTAGATAATCTGAAGGAGCATGAGAGGACACACACCGGGGAGAAACCTTACCATTGCGCCCAGTGTGGAAAGGATTTTACCAAGTTAGGGAACCTAAAAGAGCATGAGAGGACACACACAGGGGAGAAGCCTTATCACTGCTCCCATTGTGGAAAGAGTTTTATCCAGCTAGGGAACCTGAATAAACACAAGAGAATACACTCTGGAGAGAAGCCTTACCCCTGTTCCCAGTGTGGAAAGGGTTTTACCCAGTTGGGGAACTTAAACAAACATAAGAGAATACACTCTGCAGAGGAGCCTTAACATTGTTCCAAGTTAGGGAACCTGAAAAGGCATGAGAACATAAACACAGTTTGGATAGAGTTTTAGTTCGGGAACCTGATTGTGGAAAGACATTTTCCCGGACAGAGAATCTGAAATCACATGAGAGCATAGACAAGGACAGAGAATCTGAAATCACATGAGAGCATAGACAAGGACAGAGAATCTGAAATCACATGAGAGCATAGACAAGGACAGAGAATCTGAAATCACATGAGAGCATAGACAAGGCTAGTGTTCTGACCTATGTTTTTGAGTGTTGTTTTTTGAGTCCTACTTTAGTTTTTTCCTCTTGAGACATGATTACAACTAAAGTTACAATTTTTAAAATGTGTATTTTATTTTGATTTTGATTTTGGATTGATTGAATAGAAATATGAATCCTCAGATGTTAATGATATGATTTGGAAAGTTGTCAAATGAGACTGCAATACCGCCATCTGTTGGATGATAATGGGACTGCAATACTGCCATCTGTTGGATGATAATGGGACTGCAATACTGCCATCTGTTGGATGATAATGGGACTGCAATACTGCCATCTGTTGGATGATAATGGGACTGCAATACTGCCATCTGTTGGATGATAATGGGACTGCAATACTGCCATCTGTTGGATGATAATGGGACTGCAATACTGCCATCTGTTGGATGATAATGGGACTGCAATACTGCCATCTGTTGGATGATAATGAGAGTTAAACCTGTAAACATACCATATTCTAAACATTGGGTTTTAGGCTGGGTTTCTGTACAGCACTTTGAGATATCAGCTGATGTAAGAAGGGCTATATAAATAAATACATTTTATTTGATTTGGTTCTTTCCACATTATGGATATTAGGCCATATCAACGTTGTCGGTCCTACATTTAGGTGTTCCCGTATTATAGTCTATTCAATATGGATATTAGGCAAAAGCACTGTTTTTGTGTTTAAGGCTGAAGAAAGAGGTAGTTCCTTATTCAATTCACTCTTCAGTAAATTTAGGATTTTAATTTCCTGATCAGCATTTTGTGTGCCGGAGAACCTGTTTTTGAAAATGGAAACGGTTGCTTTCGTTTGTATTTCTTAATTCTAAACCTTCATGAATTTAGTATTTTGGTTTCATTGAGTTCATTTGTGCACCGGGGCTCTATTCAGTCTGTACAGCTGAAGTGTTACATTGAGTTCATTTGTGCACCGGGGCTCTATTCAGTCTGTACAGCTGAAGTGTTTCATTGAGTTCATGTGTGCACCGGGGCTCTATTCAGTCTGTACAGCTGAAGTGTTTCATTGAGTTCATGTGTGCACCGGGGCTCTATTCAGTCTGTACAGCTGAAGTGTTACATTGAGTTCATTTGTGCACCGGGGCTCTATTCAGTCTGTACAGCTGAAGTGTTACATTGAGTTCATTTGTGCACCGGGGCTCTATTCAGTCTGTACAGCTGAAGTGTTTCATTGAGTTCATTTGTGCACCGGGGCTCTATTCAGTCTGTACAGCTGAAGTGTTACATTGAGTTCATTTGTGCACCGGGGCTCTATTCAGTCTGTACAGCTGAAGTGTTACATTGAGTTCATTTGTGCACCGGGGCACTATTCAGTCTGTACAGCTGAAGTGTTACAGGTTCCGCTATGAAAAATCTAAAAGGTCATTTCGGATTTAGCCGACACACGTGCAGAGGTCAGGGTTCAGGGTTTACCTTGAATGCATTGCCTTTACATTTCAATCACGCTGTAAAGATGAACTTGGGCGTAGTGGATTCAATAGAGCCCTTAGTCTTCAAGCTAAAGTTGTATGAAAATGTGATAACATAGTTCTGATAACGATGATAAATTGCTGACAAAAAAACATTTCCTAGCTACTTCATGAATGTTTCCCATCGGTATTATTAAAACATTTCCCAGCTACTTCATGAGTGTTTCCCATTGGTATTATTAAAACATTTCCTAGCTACTTCATGAATGTTCCCATTGGTATTATTAAAACATTTCCTAGCTACTTCATCAATGTTCCCATCAGTAATATTAAAACATTTCCCTGCTACTTCATGAATGTTCCCATCGGTAATATTAAAACATTTCCTAGCTACTTCATGAATGTTCCCATCGATATTATTAAAACATTTCCCAGCTACTTCATGAATGTTCCCATCGGTATTATTAAAACATTTCCTAGCTACTTCATGAATATTTCCCATCGATATTATTAAAACATTTCCTAGCTACTTCATGAATGTTCCCATCGATATTATTAAAACATTTCCTAGCTACTTCATGAATGTTCCCATCAGTGTTATTCTGCCGGAAAAGTCGGGAAAAAAACACAGATGCTGATTTGTAATAATAATTTGATTAATGCAACATTTTTGTATCTGAATAAAGATTAAATAAATAGTTTTGAACTATGTTAGCCACTAGTGAACATTCATTATCTACGTACTTACAGAAACTAGTTATTCTGAATGGAGGGCTAGAAGGTAGATAACAGGACAGGTCTGAGTGGGTGAATGGAGGGCTAGAAGGTAGATAACAGGACAGGTCTGAGTGGGTGAATGGAGGACTAGAAGGTAGATAACAGGACAGGTCTGAGTGGGTGAATGGAGGACTAGAAGGTAGATAACAGGACAGGTCTGAGTGGGTGAATGGAGGACTAGAAGGTAGATAACAGGACAGGTCTGAGTGGGTGAATGGAGGACTAGAAGGTAGATAACAGGACAGGTCTGAGTGGGTGAATGGAGGACTAGAAGGTAGATAACAGGACAGGTCTGAGTGGGTGAATGGAGGACTAGAAGGTAGATAACAGGACAGGTCTGAGTGGGTGAATGGAGGACTAGAAGGTAGATAACAGGACAGGTCTGAGTGGGTGAGTGGGTGAATGGAGGACTAGAAGGTAGATAACAGGACATCTGAGTGGGTGAATGGAGGACTAGAAGGTAGATAACAGGACAGGTCTGAGTGGGTGAATGGAGGACTAGAAGGTAGATAACAGGACAGGTCTGAGTGGGTGAATGGAGGACTAGAAGGTAGATAACAGGACAGGTCTGAGTGGGTGAATGGAGGACTAGAAGGTAGATAACAGGACAGGTCTGAGTGGGTGAATGGAGGACTAGAAGGTAGATAACAGGACAGGTCTGAGTGGGTGAATGGAGGACTAGAAGGTAGATAACAGGACAGGTCTGAGTGGGTGAATGGAGGACTAGAAGGTAGATAACAGGACAGGTCTGAGTGGGTGAATGGAGGGCTAGAAGGTAGATAACAGGACACGTCTGAGTGGGTGAATGGAGGACTAGAAGGTAGATAACAGGACAGGTCTGAGTGGGTGAATGGAGAACTAGAAGGTAGATAACAGGACAGGTCTGAGTGGGTGAATGGAGGACTAGAAGGTAGATAACAGGACAGGTCTGAGTGGGTGAATGGAGGACTAGAAGGTAGATAACAGGACAGGTCTGAGTGGGTGAATGGAGGACTAGAAGGTAGATAACAGGACAGGTCTGAGTGGGTGAATGGAGGACTAGAAGGTAGATAACAGGACAGGTCTGAGTGGGTGAATGGAGGACTAGAAGGTAGATAACAGGACAGGTCTGAGTGGGTGAATGGAGGACTAGAAGGTAGATAACAGGACAGGTCTGAGTGGGTGAATGGAGGGCTAGAAGGTAGATAACAGGACACGTCTGAGTGGGTGAATGGAGGACTAGAAGGTAGATAACAGGACAGGTCTGAGTGGGTGAATGGAGAACTAGAAGGTAGATAACAGGACAGGTCTGAGTGGGTGAATGGAGGACTAGAAGGTAGATAACAGGACAGGTCTGAGTGGGTGAATGGAGGACTAGAAGGTAGATAACAGGACAGGTCTGAGTGGGTGAATGGAGGACTAGAAGGTAGATAACAGGACTGACCAATAGAGGCAAGGACTGACCAATAAGAGGCAAGGACTGACCAATAAGAGGCAAGGACTGACCAATAAGAGGCAAGGACTGACCAATAAGAGGCAAGGACTGACCAATATAGTTAAGGACTGACCAATAAGAGGCAAGGACTGACCAATAAGAGGCAAGGACTGACCAATAAGAGGCAAGGACTGACCAATAAAAGGTAAGGACTGACCAATAGAGTTAAGGACTGACCAGTAGAGGCAAGGACTGACCAATAGAGGCAAGGACTGACCAATAGAGGCAAGGACTGACCAATAGAGGCAAGGACTGACCAATAGAGGCAAGGACTGACCAATAGAGGCAAGGACTGACCAATAGAGGCAAGGACTGACCAATAGAGGCAAGGACTGACCAATAAGAGGCAAGGACTGACCATCCATGAGATCAACATTCTAATCCTGTTTCTAGGATTTGTTTCCACAACCATGTAGCCAGTTTCGCTTTGGATAAAAGGCATCTGCTAAATGGTATATATTATTAAAAGCCTACTTTGACAACTTGCTGTCCAGTGTAGGTACCATTCATTTCCACTAGATGGCAGCCACAGTTAGTTGAAGTCACTACTCTCGCGACAGAGACACGGGATTAGTGCGCGTTGAAAGTAGTCTGGTCTCCAAAGCCAAGTTTATCTGGTTACGCTTGAACCTGTTGTTATAGCGGACAAGCTAACGAATACTATTTTTTTTTTTTACATAAGGCGCAGGCATTAAGTCTATGTCTTGAACAAAATTACAGCAGGCTAGATTTACTAAATGAACTGTTATTCAAACTCAAACCCACTATGTTAAATTATTTTGAATCTGGGTATTGCGCGCTTCATAGATGAGACGATACGCAGGGATGACGCGCCGTATACCCCCTTCTCCGATAAACTGCCAGCCGGTACGCCCTGCAAACAAAATCACAACACAAAATTTAGTCTGATACCCAAACTAAATCACAATGTATTTATAATGAACATGTCCCATTATTTGGTTAGAATGAGATTTTATTTAATCATGATGCTGTCTGCGATTCCAACTCCGGTCGTCGAATCAAAAAGGGTGACTGTGTTACCAGGACGACAAAACAGCACTGGTGACAATGTTTTTGCGGTTTGTAGTGAAATACTTGTGAAAAACAACTTTCTATTTCTGTATTAAAATATGTAGCCCTTTGGAACCAGAGGACGATGCCCATCCACCAACGTAGAAATAGAAACAGAACAGATTTACCTCTTCTTAGACTGGATTTCAATGAGAATGACATATCTATAACACATTTTTCTATGTGAATTTAGTTGTTGCGACCAAAAAAAAAGTGCCATTTCAGCTTTGTCTTTCCTAAACTGCGTTTACCCCCCCCCCCACTCTCGTCAGCAGCAGAGCGGATGTGCGTCTGTGACGTATAATCTAGTGGACGAGGTGTTTCTCCATCGTCATCAATAACACCCAGTCAGACACTTCGGGAGTTTTCTAGCCGAAACAAAACCGAAACATTTAGAGCTCTTGAGACGCTTTCAGTGTATATTATTCACTGTGTTTTAAAACAAAATTCGGTTGTATAGATAGTTACCCCCCTCCCCTCCATTTCATTTAATATGTACGTTACTAATTAGTAAGCTGAATAGCTAAAATAGCCTGGCACTAGGCTAGTCGCACATGTTAACTAGCTATTGTATTTATTTCACCAGGTAGTTAGCTAACATCCCCGAACATGAGCTCACTAAACTTCTCTCCTCTTGTTAAAGAAGAGGAGGAGGATGTCTGCTGGACGGAGAAAGAGGGTCTGTGGCTGAATGTTGTCGTGAAAGAGGAGGAAGAAGCTCTGGTCAAAGAGGAGGAGGAGGAAGAGGAGGCAGTTACAATACAACAACAAGTAGAGGGTGAGACTGTTGCCGTGAAAGAGGAAGAGAAAGACGTTTCAGTTAAAGAAGAGGAATACGAGTTCAGAGTGAAAGAGGAAGAGGAGGATGTTACGGTAAAAGAAGAGGAAGATGAGTTCAGAGTGAAAGAGGAAGAGGAGGAGGTTACGGTAAAAGAAGAGGAGATGGAAGTTACAGTGAAAGAAGAGGAAGACGAGTTCAGAGTGACAGAGGAAGAGGAGGAGGTTACTGAGAAGGAAGAGGAAGATGAGTTCAGAGTGACAGAGGAGGAGGTTACTGAGGAGGAAGAGGAAGACGAGTTCAGAGTGACAGAGGAGGAGGAGGAAGTGGATGCACCATTGAGAGCATCCTGTCGGGCTGTATCACAGCTTGGTACGGCAACAGCACCGCCCACAACTGCCAGAGGGGGGCGCGGTCTGCCCAACGCATCACCGGGGGCAAACTACCTGCCCTCCAGGACACCTACACCACCCGATGTCACAGGAAGGCCAAAAATATCACCAAGGACAACAGCCACCCGAAACACTGTCTGTTCACCCCGCTATCATCCAGAAGGCGAGGTCAGTACAGGTGCATCAAAGCTGAGAGACTGAAAAACAGCTTCTATCTCAAGGCCATTGGACTGTTAAACAGCCATCACTAGCACATTAGAGGCTGCTGCCCTATAGGCATAGACTAGGAATCACTGGCCACTTTAAGGAATGGAACACTAGTCACTTTAATAATGTTTAAATATAATGTCCAAATATTTATATATTCTTAATTCCGTTCCTTTAGATTGTGTGTATTGTTAGATATTACTTGTTAGATATTACTGCACTGTCAGAGCTAGAAACACAAGCATTTCACTACTCCCGCAATAACATCTGCTAACCATGTGTATGTGACCAATAACATCTGCTGACCATGTGTATGTGACCAATAACATCTGCTGACCATGTGTATGTGACCAATAACATCTGCTAACCATGTGTATGTGACCAATAACATCTGCTGACCATGTGTATGTGACCAATAACATCTGCTGACCATGTGTATGTGACCAATAACATCTGCTAACCATGTGTATGTGACCAATAACATCTGCTGACCATGTGTATGTGACCAATAACATCTGCTGACCATGTGTATGTGACCAATAACATCTGCTGACCATGTGTATGTGACCAATAACATCTGCTGACCATGTGTATGTGACCAATAACATCTGCTAACCATGTGTATGTGACCAATAACATCTGCTGACCATGTGTATGTGACCAATAACATCTGCTGACCATGTGACCAATAACATCTGTTAACCATGTGTATGTGACCAATAACATCTGCTGACCATGTGTATGTGACCAATAACATCTGCTGACCATGTGACCAATAACATCTGTTAACCATGTGTATGTGACCAATAACATCTGCTAACCATGTGTATGTGACCAATAACATCTGCTAACCATGTGACCAATAACATCTGCTAACCATGTGTATGTGACCAATAACATCTGCTGAACACGTATATGTGACCAATAACATCTGCTGACCATGTGTATGTGACCAATAACATCTGCTGACCATGTGACCAATAACATCTGTTAACCATGTGTATGTGACCAATAACATCTGCTGACCACGTGTATGTGACCAATAACATCTGATAACCATGTGTATGTGACCAATAACATCTGATAACCATGTGTATGTGACCAATAACATCTGCTGAACATGTGTATGTGACCAATAACATCTGATAACCATGTGTATGTGACCAATAACATCTGCTAACCATGTGTATGTGACCAATAACATCTGCTGAACATGTGCATGTGACCAATAACATCTGATAACCATGTGTATGTGACCAATAACATCTGATAACCATGTAACATCTGCTGACCATGAACCAATAACATCTGCTGACCACGTGTATGTGACCAATAACATCTGCTAACCACGTGTATGTGACCAATAACATCTGTTAACCATGTGACCAATAACATCTGCTAACCATGTGTATGTGACCAATAACATCTGCTGAACACGTGTATGTGACCAATAACATCTACTAACCATGTGTATGTGACCAATAACATCTGCTAACCATGTGTATGTGACCAATAACATCTGCTGACCACGTGTATGTGACCAATAACATCTGCTAACCACGTGTATGTGACCAATAACATCTGTTAACCATGTGACCAATAACATCTGCTAACCATGTGTATGTGACCAATAACATCTGCTGAACACGTGTATGTGACCAATAACATCTGCTGAACACGTGTATGTGACCAATAACATCTGTTAACCATGTGACCAATAACATCTGCTAACCATGTGTATGTGACCAATAACATCTGCTGACCATGTGTATGTGACCAATAACATCTGCTAACCATGTGTATGTGACCAATAACATCTGATAACCATGTGTATGTGACCAATAACATCTGATAACCACGTGTATGTGACCAATAACATCTGCTGAACACGTGTATGTGACCAATAACATCTGTTAACCATGTGACCAATAACATCTGCTGACCATGTGTATGTGACCAATAACATCTGATAACCATGTGTATGTGACCAATAACATCTGATAACCATGTGTATGTGACCAATAACATCTGCTGAACATGTGTATGTGACCAATAACATCTGATAACCATGTGTATGTGACCAATAACATCTGCTGAACACGTGTATGTGACCAATAACATCTGCTAACCATGTGTATGTGACCAATAACATCTGCTGACCATGTGTATGTGACCAATAACATCTGCTAACCATGTGTATGTGACCAATAACATCTGCTGACCATGTGTATGTGACCAATAACATCTGCTAACCATGTGTATGTGACCAATAACATCTGCTAACCATGTGTATGTGACCAATAACATCTGCTGACCATGTGTATGTGACCAATAACATCTGCTGAACATGTGTATGTGACCAATAACATCTGATAACCATGTGTATGTGACCAATAACATCTGCTGACCATGTGTATGTGACCAATAACATCTGCTGACCATGTGTATGTGACCAATAACATCTGCTAACCATGTGACCAATAACATCTGCTGACCATGTGTATGTGACCAATAACATCTGCTAACCATGTGACCAATAACATCTGCTGACCATGTGTATGTGACCAATAACATCTGCTGAACATGTGTATGTGACCAATAACATCTGCTAACCATGTGACCAATAACATCTGCTGACCATGTGACCAATAACATCTGCTGACCATGTGTATGTGACCAATAACATCTGCTGAACATGTGTATGTGACCAATAACATCTGCTAACCATGTGTATGTGACCAATAACATCTGCTGAACATGTGCATGTGACCAATAACATCTGATAACCATGTGTATGTGACCAATAACATCTGCTGACCATGTGTATGTGACCAATAACATCTACTAACCATGTGTATGTGACCAATAACATCTGATAACCATGTGTATGTGACCAATAACATCTGCTGAACACGTGTATGTGACCAATAACATCTGATAACCATGTGTATGTGACCAATAACATCTGCTAACCATGTGTATGTGACCAATAGGATCTGCTAACCATGTGACCAATAACATCTGCTGACCATGTGTATGTGACCAATAGGATCTGCTAACCATGTGTATGTGACCAATAACATCTGTTAACCATGTGTATGTGACCAATAACATCTGCTAACCATGTGTATGTGACCAATAACATCTGCTAACAATGTGTATGTGACCAATAGGATCTGCTAACCATGTGTATGTGACCAATAACATCTGTTAACCATGTGTATGTGACCAATAACATCTGCTAACAATGTGTATGTGACCAATAACATCTGCTAACCATGTGTATGTGACCAATAACATCTGCTGACCACGTGTATGTGACCAATAACATCTGCTAACAATGTGTATGTGACCAATAACATCTGCTGAACACGTGTATGTGACCAATAACATCTGTTAACCATGTGTATGTGACCAATAACATCTGCTAACATGTGTATGTGACCAATAACATCTGCTAACCATGTGTATGTGACCAATAACATCTGCTAACAATGTGTATGTGACCAATAGGATCTGCTAACCATGTGTATGTGACCAATAACATCTGTTAACCATGTGTATGTGACCAATAACATCTATTAACCATGTGTATGTGACCAATAACATCTATTAACCATGTGTATGTGACCAATAACATCTATTAACCATGTGTATGTGACCAATAACATCTGCTGAACATGTGTATGTGACCAATAACATCTGATAACCATGTGTATGTGACCAATAACATCTGCTAACCATGTGTATGTGACCAATAACATCTGCTAACCATGTGTATGTGACCAATAACATCTGCTGAACATGTGTATGTGACCAATAACATCTGCTAACCATGTGTATGTGACCAATAACATCTGCTAACCATGTGTATGTGACCAATAACATCTGCTGAACATGTGTATGTGACCAATAACATCTGCTAACCATGTGTATGTGACCAATAACATCTGCTGAACATGTGACCAATAACATCTGTTAACCATGTGTATGTGACCAATAACATCTGCTGAACATGTGACCAATAACATCTGCTAACCATGTGACCAATAACATCTGCTGACCATGTGTATGTGACCAATAACATCTGCTGAACATGTGTATGTGACCAATAACATCTGCTGACCATGTGACCAATAACATCTGCTGACCATGTGTATGTGACCAATAACATCTGCTAACCATGTGACCAATAACATCTGTTAACCATGTGTATGTGACCAATAACATCTGCTAACCATGTGACCAATGACATCTGCTGAACACGTGTATGTGACCAATGACATCTGCTGAACACGTGTATGTGACCAATAACATCTGCTGACCACGTGACCAATAACATGTGATTTGATTCATAGGATGCAGTGTTTGGAGTGAAGGAGGAGGAGGGAGAGATAACTGGTAAGTTGGTGGAAGAGGAGGAGACCTGATTAACTCCAGGCTGACAACAGAGGAGTGTTTTAGTGGGAGGAGGAGTGTTTTAGTGGGAGGAGGAGTGTTTTAGTGGGGAGGAGGAGTGTTTTAGTGGGGAGGAGGAGTGTTTTAGTGGGAGGATGAGTGTTTTAGTGGGGAGGAGGAGTGTTTTAGTGGGAGGAGGAGTGTTTTAGTGGGGAGGAGGAGTGTTTTAGTGGGGAGGAGGAGTGTTTTATTGGGGAGGAGGAGTGTTTTCGTGGGGAGGAGTGTTTTAGTGGGGAGGAGGAGTGTTTTAGTGGGAGGGGGAGTGTTTTAGTGGGAGGAGGAGTGTTTTAGTGGGATGAGGAGTGTTTTAGTGGGGAGGAGGAGTGTTTTAGTGGGGAGGAGGAGGAGTGTTTTAGTGGGGAGGAGGAGTGTGTTAGTGGGGAGGAGGAGTGTTTTAGTGGGGAGGAGGAGTGTTTTAGTGGGGAGGAGGGGAGGAGGAGTGTTTTAGTGGGAAGGAGGAGTGTTTTAGTGGGAGGAGGAGTGTTTTAGTGGGGAGGAGGAGTGTTTTAGTGGGGAGGAGGAGTGTTTTAGTGGGGAGGAGGAGTGTTTTAGTGGGAGGAGGAGTGTTTTAGTGGGGAGGAGGAGTGTTTTAGTGGGAGGATGAGTGTTTTAGTGGGGAGGAGGAGTGTTTTAGTGGGAGGAGGAGTGTTTTAGTGGGGAGGAGGAGTGTTTTAGTGGGGAGGAGGAGTGTTTTATTGGGGAGGAGGAGTGTTTTCGTGGGGAGGAGTGTTTTAGTGGGGAGGAGGAGTGTTTTAGTGGGAGGAGGAGTGTTTTAGTGGGAGGAGGAGTGTTTTAGTGGGAGGAGGAGTGTTTTAGTGGGGAGGAGGAGTGTTTTAGTGGGAGGAGGAGTGTTTTAGTGGGAGGAGGAGTGTTTTAGTGGGGAGGAGGAGTGTTTTAGTGGGAGGAGGAGTGTTTTAGTGGGGAGGAGGAGTGTTTTAGTGGGAGGAGGAGTGTTTTAGTGGGAGGAGGAGTGTTTTAGTGGGGAGGAGGAGTGTTTTAGTGGGAGGAGGAGTGTTTTAGTGGGGAGGAGGAGTGTTTTAGTGGGAGGAGGAGTGTTTTAGTGGGAGGAGGAGTGTTTTAGTGGGAGGAGGAGTGTTTTAGTGGGGAGGAGGAGTGTTTTAGTGGGGAGGAGGAGTGTTTTAGTGGGAGGAGGAGTGTTTTAGTGGGGAGGAGGAGTGTTTTAGTGGGAGGAGGAGTGTTTTAGTGGGATGAGGAGTGTTTTAGTGGGGAGGAGGGGAGGAGGAGTGTTTTAGTGGGGAGGAGGAGGAGGAGTGTTTTAGTGGGGAGGAGGAGTGTGTTAGTGGGGAGGAGGAGTGTTTTAGTGGGGAGGAGGAGTGTTTTAGTGGGGAGGAGGAGTGTTTTAGTGGGGAGGAGGAGTGTTTTAGTGGGAAGGAGGAGTGTTTTAGTGGGGAGGAGGAGTGTTTTAGTGGGGAGGAGGAGTGTTTTAGTGGGGAGGAGGAGTGTTTTAGTGGGAGGATGAGTGTTTTAGTGGGGAGGAGGAGTGTTTTAGTGGGAGGAGGAGTGTTTTAGTGGGGAGGAGGAGTGTTTTAGTGGGGAGGAGGAGTGTTTTAGTGGGGAGGAGGAGTGTTTTCGTGGGGAGGAGTGTTTTAGTGGGGAGAAGGAGTGTTTTAGTGGGAGGGGGAGTGTTTTAGTGGGAGGAGGAGTGTTTTAGTGGGAGGAGGAGTGTTTTAGTGGGGAGGAGGAGTGTTTTTAGTGGGGAGGAGGAGGAGTGTTTTGGTGGGGAGGAGGAGTGTGTTAGTGGGGAGGAGGAGTGTTTTAGTGGGGAGGAGGAGTGTTTTAGTGGGGAGGAGGAGTGTTTTATTGGGGAGGAGGAGTGTTTTAGTGGGAAGGAGGAGTGTTTTAGTGGGAGGAGGAGTGTTTTAGTGGGGAGGAGGAGTGTTTTAGTGGGGAGGAGGAGTGTTTTAGTGGGAGGATGAGTGTTTTAGTGGGGGGAGGAGTGTTTTAGTGGGAGGAGGAGTGTTTTAGTGGGGAGGAGGAGTGTTTTAGTGGGGAGGAGGAGTGTTTTAGTGGGGAGGAGGAGTGTTTTATTGGGGAGGAGGAGTGTTTTCGTGGGGAGGAGTGTTTTAGTGGGGAGGAGGAGTGTTTTAGTGGGAGGAGGAGTGTTTTAGTGGGAGGAGGAGTGTTTTAGTGGGATGAGGAGTGTTTTAGTGGGGAGGAGGAGTGTTTTAGTGGGGAGGAGGAGTGTTTTAGTGGGATGAGGAGTGTTTTAGTGGGGAGGAGGAGTGTTTTAGTGGGAGGAGGAGTGTTTTAGTGGGAGGAGGAGTGTTTTAGTGGGAGGAGGAGTGTTTTAGTGGGAGGAGGAGTGTTTTAGTGGGGAGGAGGAGTGTTTTAGTGGGGAGGAGGAGTGTTTTAGTGGGGAGGAGGAGTGTTTTATTGGGGAGGAGGAGTGTTTTCGTGGGGAGGAGTGTTTTAGTGGGGAGGAGGAGTGTTTTAGTGGGAGGAGGAGTGTTTTAGTGGGAGGAGGAGTGTTTTAGTGGGGAGGAGGAGTGTTTTAGTGGGGAGGAGGAGTGTTTTAGTGGGAGGAGTGTTTTAGTGGGGAGGAGGAGTGTTTTAGTGGGGAGGAGGAGTGTTTTAGTGGGAGGAGGAGTGTTTTAGTGGGAGGAGGAGTGTTTTAGTGGGGAGGAGGAGTGTTTTAGTGGGGAGGAGGAGTGTTTTAGTGGGGAAGAGGAGTGTTTTAGTGTCTGGAGTGGAAGGCGGGGTTAAAGATGTTCTTGAGTGAGAAGGTGTGGTCTCAGGTGTTGTTTCTAAGCAACAACTAATCAGCCTGGAGCATTCTACTTGTTGGATCACTGATTGGTGTTTATTATTTTTTTAAATGTTCTTTTGACTTTTTTTTTTTTTTTTCATACCAGAGAGAACTCCGGTGCGCTCTGCAGTGCGTTCCTGTCCGCTTTGCCCTAAGGTCGTGGTCGGCTTCAGTCAGCACCTGAGGCACACGCACAATGTGAGGAACACGGAGGAGAGGATCCTCCTTTGTAATTGGAAGTCGGGCCGTGTCAACATCAGGCAGGAGCCATGCCCAGTGACGGGATGCTCCGCCCATGCCAGCCGGCTGGACCGGCACATGGAGTCGCACACAGAGCTCGACAGATCGCAGAGGAGACGGGCTTTAGAGGAACTCAGGAGACGGCTGACCATGGAGCGGCTGGCCGCGTTGAGGGCGTCCAACCCTGCCGTCCCGCTGGCCACCCGTTTGGATATTGCGGAAACGAAGCAGGAAGAGGAGGACGACTCTTTAGATTCACTGCTGTCTCCTTTGGAAGAGGAGGAGGAGGAGGACGTGAGCTGCGGAGATTATTCCTGCCACTGCCAGGCGCCCATCCTGAGGCTGCGGAAAGCTTTGCAAGAGCGTGATGAGGCCCTGACCAAGAGAAGTGCGACCATCCAATCCGGTAGAGAGGACAACCTGAAGCTGACCACGGAACTGAATAGAGCGAGGAAGAGGTATCAGCTACTGAAAAGGCAGAAGACGACGAGTGTCAGGGCGAGGTCAGCAAACGCGAGGTCGGGGAAGACGAGGTCAGCGAAGAGGTCCAGGTTTCAGACCGCGTCAGACACAGAACAAGAGGAGCTACAGCAGGACCAAGTCGTAGGTTCAGGAGCCCAGATAGAGGAGGCCACGGCGCCCAAGTCTAGCAGCCAAACTCCCTTCCCGGGCTCTGCTCTGAGTAAGTACTGTCTTTAAATAGTATTTTGTATTTGAAAAAAGGCTTTTTGTTTTGCCTCACTGTTTTTGTGTTCACGTTGTAGAAAAGGGTCCAGCTGATCACAGTAACGTCCTTCAGAAAGTATTCTCACCCCTCATTCCACATTTTGTTGCTTCAACTTGAATTCAAAATGGATTAAATTGATTTCTCTCTACAGACCCCCATTATGACAAAATCTAAACATGTTTGTAGAAATGTTTGCAAATTTATTGAAAGTTAAATACAGAAATATAATAGTATTCACACCCCTGAGTAAATACATTGTGGAAGCACCTTTTGGCAGCGATTACAGCTGTGAGTCTGTCTGGGTGAGTCTCTAACAGCTTTTCACACCTGGATTGTGCAACAATTGCCCATTATTCTTTTCAACATTCTTCAAGTTTTGTCAAATTGTTTGTTGATCATTGCTAGACAACCATTTTCAAGTCTTGCCATAGATTTAAGTCAAAACTGTAAACTTGGCCGCTCAGGAACATTCACTGTCTTCTTGTTAAGCAACTCCAGTGTAGATTTTGCCTTGTGTTTTAGGTTATTGTCCTGCTGAAAGGTGAATTCATCTCCCAGTGTCTGGTGGAAAGCAGACTGAACCAGGTTATTGTCCTGCTGAAAGGTGAATTCATCTCCCAGTGTCTGGTGGGAAGCAGACTGAACCAGGTTATTGTCCTGCTGAAAGGTGAATTCATCTCCCAGTGTCTGGTGGGAAGCAGACTGAACCAGGTTATCGTCCTGCTGAAAGGTGAATTCATCTTCCAGTGTCTGGTGGAAAGCAGACTGAACCAGGTTATTGTCCTGCTGAAAGGTGAATTCATCTCCCAGTGTCTGGTGGGAAGCAGACTGAACCAGGTTATTGTCCTGCTGAAAGGTGAATTCATCTCCCAGTGTCTGTTGCAGACTGAACCAGGTTATTGTCCTGCTGAAAGGTGAATTCATCTCCCAGTGTCTGGTGGGAAGCAGACTGAACCAGGTTATCGTCCTGCTGAAAGGTGAATTCATCTCCCAGTATCTGGTGGAAAGCAAACTAAACCAGGTTTTCCTCTAGGATTTTGCCTGTGCTTAGTTCCATTCTGTTGATGTTTTATCCTGAAAAACTCTCCAGTCCTTAACAATAACAAGCATACCCATAACATGACGCAGCCACCACTATGCTTGAAAATATGGAGGAGTGGTACTCACATTTTTTTTTTTTTTACTCATCTACCATTGGCTGCCCTTCTTTACGAGGCATTGGAAAAACCTCCCTTGTCTTTGTGGTTGAATCTGTGTTTGAAATGCACTGTCACGCCTTGGTCATTGTATTTTGTGTTTTTGTTATATGTTTGGGTTGGCCAGGGTGTGACATGGGTTTATATGTTGTTTTCGTATTGGGGTTTGTATTATTTGGGATTGCGGCTGATTAGGGGTGTTGTTAGGCTTGGCTGCCTGGGGCGATTCTCAATCAGAGTCAGGTGATCCTCGTTGTCTCTGATTGGGAACCGTATTTAGGGAGCCATAGTTTCGCTTTGTATTTCGTGGGTGATTGTACCTGTCTCTGTGTTGTAGTCACCAGATAGGCTGTAATTAGTTTCACGTTCCGTTCTGTTGTTTTTGTATTTAGTTTCAGTTATTTCATGTACCGCGTTTTCATTCATTAAAGTCATGAGTAACCAACACGCTGCATTTCGGTCCGACTCTCTTCTTTCAACAGATGAACGCCGTTACATGCACTGCTCGACTGAGGGACATTACAGATAATTATATGTGTCGGGTACAGAGATGAGGTAGTCATTAAAAAAGTAATTTGAAACACTATTATTACACACACAGTGAGTCCATGCTACTTATCTTATACCTGGTAATAGAAGGGTTAAATAAACTTAAGTTTTACTCCTCCTCGGCGTTACCATAACATAAGGGTTTTGAAAACTTATTGACTCATCACATTTCAGCTTTTTCATTTTTAATTCATTTGTAAAAACAAAATATGAAAAACGTAATTCCACTTTGACATTATGGGGTGAAGGCAAACATATCTATGTTTAATTCTTGTTCAATTCAAGCTGTGACAATAAGTGGAAAAAGTTGTGTGTGTGTGTGTGTGTGTGTGTGTGTGTGTGTGTGTGTGTGTGTGTGTGTGTGTGTGTGTGTGTGTGTGTGTGTGTGTGTGTGTGTGTGTGTGTGTGTGTGTGTGTGACAATAAGTGGAAAAAATTAAGCGGTGTGAAAGTCCTGTAACTTCAGGGTCACTTGTGTAGACTTCTGTAGGGCCCGTCCTCCGCTGTGTCTGGCCTGCTTCACTCCGCCCCAGACCCCCACCCGTCCTCCGCTGTGTCTGGCCTGCTTCACTCCGCCCCAGACCCCACCCGTCCTCCGCTGTGTCTGGCCTGCTTCACTCCGCCCCAGACCCCACCCGTCCTCCGCTGTGTCTGGCCTGCTTCACTCCGCCCCAGACCCCACCCGTCCTCCGCTGTGTCTGGCCTGCTTCACTCCGCCCCAGACCCCACCCGTCCTCCGCTGTGTCTGGCCTGCTTCACTCCGCCCCAGACCCCACCCGTCCTCCGCTGTGTCTGGCCTGCTTCACTCCGCCCCAGACCCCACCCGTCCTCCGCTGTGTCTGGCCTGCTTCACTCCGCCCCAGACCCCCACCCTGAGTTCACTTTGAGTCCACTGCCCCGTCCTATTTGTCTGTCCTGACTGTGCAGGTGACTAATTCAAGTCTGATTAGATTCATCTGAGGGAATATAATTAAATGTCTTCTTTGTCTTCAAATGATTTGTGTTTGAAACATATTAGAAAAACAGCCTGTCTGATTTATGTTGTGAGATCTGTCTTAAGTCCTAAATGTGATGTGTCTTTGATTAGGTGTGTTTTATAGAGGGGTTCAGGAAGATCTGTGAAGGTCCCAGTCCTAAATGTTATGTGTCTTTGATTAGGTGTGTTTTATAGAGGGGTTCAGGAAGATCTGTGAAGGTCCCAGTCCTAAATGTTATGTGTCTTTGATTAGGTGTGTTTTATAGAGGGGTTCAGGAAGATCTGTGAAGGTCCCAGTCCTAAATGTTGTGTGTCTTTGATTAGGTGTGTTTTATAGAGGGGTTCAGGAAGATCTGTGAAGGTCCCAGTCCTAAATGTTATGTGTCTTTGATTAGGTGTGTTTTATAGAGGGGTTCAGGAAGATCTGTGAAGGTCCCAGTCCTAAATGTTATGTGTCTTTGATTAGGTGTGTTTATAGAGGGGTTCAGGAAGACCTGTGAAGGTCCCAGTCCTAAATGTTATGTGTCTTTGATTAGGTGTGTTTTATAGAGGGGTTCAGGAAGACCTGTGAAGGTCCCAGTCCTAAATGTTATGTGTCTTTGATTAGGTGTGTTTTATAGAGGGGTTCAGGAAGATCTGTGAAGGCCCCAGTCCTAAATGTTATGTGTCTTTGATTAGGTGTGTTTTATAGAGGGGTTCAGGAAGATCTGTGAAGGTCCCAGTCCTAAATGTTATGTGTCTTTGATTAGGTGTGTTTTATAGAGGGGTTCAGGAAGATCTGTGAAGGTCCCAGTCCTAAATGTTATGTGTCTTTGATTAGGTGTGTTTTATAGAGGGGTTCAGGAAGATCTGTGAAGGTCCCAGTCCTAAATGTTATGTGTCTTTGATTAGGTGTGTTTTATAGAGGGGTTCAGGAAGACCTGTGAAGGTCCCAGTCCTAAATGTTATGTGTCTTTGATTAGGTGTGTTTTATAGAGGGGTTCAGGAAGATCTGTGAAGGTCCCAGTCCTAAATGTTATGTGTCTTTGATTAGGTGTGTTTTATAGAGGGGTTCAGGAAGACCTGTGAAGGTCCCAGTCCTAAATGTTATGTGTCTTTGATTAGGTGTGTTTTATAGAGGGGTTCAGGAAGACCTGTGAAGGTCCCAGTCCTAAATGTTATGTGTCTTTGATTAGGTGTGTTTATAGAGGGGTTCAGGAAGATCTGTGAAGGTCCCAGTCCTAAATGTTATGTGTCTTTGATTAGGTGTGTTTTATAGAGGGGTTCAGGAAGATCTGTGAAGGTCCCAGTCCTAAATGTTATGTGTCTTTGATTAGGTGTGTTTATAGAGGGGTTCAGGAAGATCTGTGAAGGTCCCAGTCCTAAATGTTATGTGTCTTTGATTAGGTGTGTTTTATAGAGGGGTTCAGGAAGATCTGTGAAGGTCCCAGTCCTAAATGTTATGTGTCTTTGATTAGGTGTGTTTATAGAGGGGTTCAGGAAGATCTGTGAAGGTCCCAGTCCTAAATGTTATGTGTCTTTGATTAGGTGTGTTTATAGAGGGGTTCAGGAAGATCTGTGAAGGTCCCAGTCCTAAATGTTATGTGTCTTTGATTAGGTGTGTTTATAGAGGGGTTCAGGAAGATCTGTGAAGGTCCCAGTCCTAAATGTTATGTGTCTTTGATTAGGTGTGTTTATAGAGGGGTTCAGGAAGACCTGTGAAGGCCCCAGTCCAAACAATAAGCTGAAGCAAACTTGTGCCGCGAAGCTCAAGAGGGTGCAGCAATTTTTGAAGTTCATGGCGAAGGATGAGAAATATCCATCCACTCTCAGTTTCCTGGCACGCCAGGACAAAATGAGGAGGTGAGCAGAGATCTGTCTTTCTCCTTAGTCTCATCAGCGTTCATTAACAACACACTAATGGGTGGTGTGTGTGTGTGTGTGTGTGTGTGTGTGTGTGTGTGTGTGTGTGTGTGTGTGTGTGTGTGTGTGTGTGTTTTAGATGGTTTCAGACCCTTCAGCAGAACAAGGCCGTCGCCACGGTCAACCACTACACCTCGACTATCGGTGCGTTTCTCCAATACTCCGAGGAGACCCCTCCGCCTGGCTGCCGGCTGACCAGAAACCACTGGAAGGAGATCAACCGGGCAATGAAGGAGATCAACAAGTCCGTGAAAGGAGCCATCTCCAACAAGGAAGGCAAGGGGGTGTCTACAAAGAGCCTGCTGGAGTGCAAGGGGGTGTCTACAAAGAGCCTGCTGGAGTGCAAGGGGGTGTCTACAAAGAGCCTGCTGGAGTGCAAGGGGGTGTCTACAAAGAGCCTGCTGGAGTGCAAGGGGGTGTCTACAAAGAGCCTGCTGGAGTGCCAGTCTCTTGCCAAGGACATGATCCCCCAAGTGCTGAGTAAGTTTTTCCTCAATCTGGGATGTCACTGTTATTCCACTCTTCTAGACGTCAGAGATGTTCACAGGACATTATGGAAGCTGTCTGTTATTATTATAGATGTTTACAGGACATTATGGAAGCTGTCTGTTATTATTATAGATGTTTACAGGACATTATGGGAGCTGTCTGTTATTATTATAGATGTTCACAGGACATTATGGAAGCTGTCTGTTATTATTATAGATGTTCACAGGACATTATGGAAGCTGTCTGTTATTATTATAGATGTTCACAGGACATTATGGAAGCTGTCTGTTATTATTATAGATGTTCACAGGACATTATGGAAGCTGTCTGTTATTATTATAGATGTTCACAGGACATTATGGAAGCTGTCTGTTATTATTATAGATGTTTACAGGACATTATGGAAGCTGTCTGTTATTATTATAGATGTTCACAGGACATTATGGAAGCTGTCTGTTATTATTATAGATGTTTACAGGACATTATGGAAGCTGTCTGTTATTATTATAGATGTTTACAGGACATTATGGAAGCTGTCTGTTATTATTATAGATGTTTACAGGACATTATGGAAGCTGTCTGTTATTATTATAGATGTTTACAGGACATTATGGAAGCTGTCTGTTATTATTATAGATGTTCACAGGACATTATGGAAGCTGTCTGTTATTATTATAGATGTTTACAGGACATTATGGAAGCTGTCTGTTATTATTATAGATGTTTACAGGACATTATGGAAGCTGTCTGTTATTATTATAGATGTTCACAGGACATTATGGAAGCTGTCTGTTATTATTATAGATGTTCACAGGACATTATGGAAGCTGTCTGTTATTATTATAGATGTTCACAGGAGCCTGCTGGAGTGCCAGTCTCTGTCTGTTATTATATGATGTTCACAGGACATTATGGAAGCTGTCTGTTATTATTATAGATGTTCTGGGACACTGTTATTCCACTCTTCTAGGACATTATGTCTGTTATTATTATAGATGTTCACAGGACATTATGGAAGCTGTCTGTTATTATTATAGATGTTCACAGGACATTATGGAAGCTGTCTGTTATTATTATAGATGTTCACAGGACATTATGGAAGCTGTCTGTTATTATTATAGATGTTCACAGGACATTATGGAAGCTGTCTGTTATTATTATAGATGTTTACAGGACATTATGGAAGCTGTCTGTTATTATTATAGATGTTCACAGGACATTATGGAAGTTATCCTGTCTTTATTCTCATGTTCCCACAGAAACCTTGGAAGAAACAATGACACAGAGGAACCAGAACCGGTTTTACGGATTCCTGTGTGCCTATTTCACCTCCGTGTACGGCCACAGCCAGGGCCTTTATAGAAACATGATGGTGGAGGAGGTGGAGGAGGTCCAACTTGGCCTGTCTGGGACCTGTCTGATCAACGTAAGTCTATAACCGTACACCTGAACGTGGCCCAGTGGGACCTGTCTGATCAACGTAAGTCTATAACCTGAACGTGGCCCAGTGGGGCCTGTCTGGGACCTGTCTGATCAACGTAAGTCTATAACCTGAACGTGGCCCAGTGGGACCTGTCTGATCAACGTAAGTCTATAACCTGAACGTGGCCCAGTGGGGCCTGTCTGGGACCTGTCTGATCAACGTAAGTCTATAACCTGAACGTGGCCCAGTGGGGCCTGTCTGGGACCTGTCTGATCAACGTAAGTCTATAACCTGAACATGGCCCAGTGGGGCCTGTCTGGGACCTGTCTGATCAACGTAAGTCTATAACCTGAACGTGGCCCAGTGGGGCCTGTCTGGGACCTGTCTGATCAACGTAAGTCTATAACCTGAACGTGGCCCAGTGGGGCCTGTCTGGGACCTGTCTGATCAACGTAAGTCTATAACCTGAACGTGGCCCAGTGGGGCCTGTCTGGGACCTGTCTGATCAACGTAAGTCTATAACCTGAACGTGGCCCAGTGGGGCCTGTCTGGGACCTGTCTGATCAACGTAAGTCTATAACCTGAACGTGGCCCAGTGGGGCCTGTCTGGGACCTGTCTGATCAACGTAAGTCTATAACCGTACACCTGAACGTGGCCCAGTGGGGCCTGTCTGGGACCTGTCTGATCAACGTAAGTCTATAACCTGAACGTGGCCCAGTGGGGCCTGTCTGGGACCTGTCTGATCAACGTAAGTCTATAACCGTACACCTGAACGTGGCCCAGTGGGGCCTGTCTGGGACCTGTCTGATCAACGTAAGTCTATAACCTGAACGTGGCCCAGTGGGGCCTGTCTGGGACCTGTCTGATCAACGTAAGTCTATAACCTGAACGTGGCCCAGTGGGGCCTGTCTGGGACCTGTCTGATCAACGTAAGTCTATAACCGTACACCTGAACGTGGCCCAGTGGGGCCTGTCTGGGACCTGTCTGATCAACGTAAGTCTATAACCTGAACGTGGCCCAGTGGGGCCTGTCTGGGACCTGTCTGATCAACGTAAGTCTATAACCTGAACGTGGCCCAGTGGGGCCTGTCTGGGACCTGTCTGATCAACGTAAGTCTATAACCTGAACGTGGCCCAGTGGGGCCTGTCTGGGACCTGTCTGATCAACGTAAGTCTATAACCTGAACGTGGCCCAGTGGGGCCTGTCTGGGACCTGTCTGATCAACGTAAGTCTATAACCTGAACGTGGCCCAGTGGGGCCTGTCTGGGACCTGTCTGATCAACGTAAGTCTATAACCGTACACCTGAACGTGGCCCAGTGGGGCCTGTCTGGGACCTGTCTGATCAACGTAAGTCTATAACCTGAACGTGGCCCAGTGGGGCCTGTCTGGGACCTGTCTGATCAACGTAAGTCTATAACCGTACACCTGAACGTGGCCCAGTGGGGCCTGTCTGATCAACGTAAGTCTATAACCTGAACGTGGCCCAGTGGGGCCTGTCTGGGACCTGTCTGATCAACGTAAGTCTATAACCGTACACCTGAACGTGGCCCAGTGGGGCCTGTCTGGGACCTGTCTGATCAACGTAAGTCTATAACCTGAACGTGGCCCAGTGGGGCCTGTCTGGGACCTGTCTGATCAACGTAAGTCTATAACCGTACACCTGAACATGGCCCAGTGGGGCCTGTCTGGGACCTGTCTGATCAACGTAAGTCTATAACCTGAACGTGGCCCAGTGGGGCCTGTCTGGGACCTGTCTGATCAACGTAAGTCTATAACCTGAACGTGGCCCAGTGGGGCCTGTCTGGGACCTGTCTGATCAACGTAAGTCTATAACCTGAACGTGGCCCAGTGGGGCCTGTCTGGGACCTGTCTGATCAACGTAAGTCTATAACCTGAACGTGGCCCAGTGGGGCCTGTCTGGGACCTGTCTGATCAACGTAAGTCTATAACCTGAACGTGGCCCAGTGGGGCCTGTCTGGGACCTGTCTGATCAACGTAAGTCTATAACCTGAACGTGGCCCAGTGGGGCCTGTCTGGGACCTGTCTGATCAACGTAAGTCTATAACCTGAACGTGGCCCAGTGGGGCCTGTCTGGGACCTGTCTGATCAACGTAAGTCTATAACCTGAACGTGGCCCAGTGGGGCCTGTCTGGGACCTGTCTGATCAACGTAAGTCTATAACCTGAACGTGGCCCAGTGGGGCCTGTCTGGGACCTGTCTGATCAACGTAAGTCTATAACCTGAACGTGGCCCAGTGGGGCCTGTCTGGGACCTGTCTGATCAACGTAAGTCTATAACCTGAACGTGGCCCAGTGGGGCCTGTCTGGGACCTGTCTGATCAACGTAAGTCTATAACCTGAACGTGGCCCAGTGGGGCCTGTCTGGGACCTGTCTGATCAACGTAAGTCTATAACCTGAACGTGGCCCAGTGGGGCCTGTCTGGGACCTGTCTGATCAACGTAAGTCTATAACCTGAACGTGGCCCAGTGGGACCTGTCTGATCAACGTAAGTCTATAACCGTACACCTGAACGTGGCCCAGTGGGGCCTGTCTGATCAACGTAAGTCTGTAACCGTACACCTGAACGTGGCCCAGTGGGGCCTGTCTGATCAACGTAAGTCTATAACCTGAACGTGGCCCAGTGGGGCCTGTCTGGGACCTGTCTGATCAACGTAAGTCTATAACCTGAACGTGGCCCAGTGGGGCCTGTCTGGGACCTGTCTGATCAACGTAAGTCTATAACCTGAACGTGGCCCAGTGGTTGGTTTTGGCACCACAGCGTTAATGCCTGTTTTTTTCCTCCATTTTCTAATAGGTGGGAAACGCAAAACAACAAATGCAAACCAGGATCCAGATGTCGCTGACCAAAGAGGAGTACTCTTGGTTTTCAGACTTCCTGAAATTTAAGCACTGCCTCCCAGGGGGAAAGAAAGCCCGGTACTTCTTTTTCAATTCCACCGACACTGAGATGAAGAACCTGCCCGTCTACCTGAGGGAGGCGTGGAAGGAGATGGGCCTGCCTGGAAGCCCTACCTTCACTGACCTGAGGGAGGCGTGGAAGGAGATGGGCCTGCCTGGAAGCCCGACCTTCACTGACCTGCGGACTTCCATCTTCAGTCATGTCAGTCAAATGGGATATAAATTAAAAGATCCCAACCCCTGAAAACCATCAATGACTAAAATATCATCTTTTATCTGTGTGTCTTGTTTGTTTGTTTGTTCTTCTTACAGGTTAAAAACGTTTGCCCGAATGCCGACGGGGAAACGTTGGCCGACTTCGTGCGCCACGACAGCCGGATGGAAGCCAAACGTTACGCGGTGAATCTTTCCAAAGCCGGTGAAACCAGCGCCTTCCGTGAGACGCCGTTGAAGGGAGAAGATACCGCACCACGGGCGCCGCAGAGAACCAGCCATCCACCTCCAGAAAGGAGAAGACGAGAGAGGACGTCTCCGAGCGGAGCACCACCCCTGAAGAGACCGAGGTGCAGTACTAGGAGTCTGGCACGTCCCCCGGGGAGGAGGAGCAGGAACGGAAAATAAGATGTTCAGAGACAACGCATCAGATTACACTTGTACACCGTTTAACACTCAAGAACAAACAGATACTCGGGCAGCTGGTGGTCTCCTCCAACTGAATGTCGTCGCTCGCCTCCCACTGTGTCAGGTTCTGAAACAGCTGAGGTCCATTTAAAGCCCCAAACAGACTCCAGGAGAAAGAAGGATGAGGAAAGAGGGGGGTTGACCTCTGAGAGTCAGGTGAAAGAGGGGGGTTGACCTCTGACAGTCAGGTGGAAGAGGGGGGGTTGACCTCTGACAGTCAGGTGAAAGAGGGGGTTGACCTCTGACAGTCAGGTGAAAGAGAGGGGGTTGACCTCTGACAGTCAGGTGGAAGAGGGGGGTTGACCTCTGACAGTCAGGTGGAAGAGGGGGGTTGACCTCTGACAGTCAGGTGGAAGAGGGGGGGTTGACCTCTGACAGTCAGGTGGAAGAGGGGGGGTTGACCTCTGACAGTCAGGTAGAAGGACGGGAGCTGTCTTCTGACAGTCAGGTGGAAGAGAGGGGGTTGACCTCTGACAGTCAGGTGGAAGGAGGGGGAGCTGTCTTCTGACAGTCAGGTGGAAGGAGGGGAGCTGTCTTCTGACAGTCAGGTGGAAGGAGGGGAGCTGTCTTCTGACAGTCAGGTGGAAGGAGGGGGAGCTGTCTTCTGACAGTCAGGTGGAAGGAGGGGAGCTGTCTTCTGACAGTCAGGTGGAAGGAGGGGAGCTGTCTTCTGACAGTCAGGTGGAAGGACGGGAGCTGTCTTCTGACAGTCAGGTGGAAGGAGGGGAGCTGTCTTCTGACAGTCAGGTGGAAGGACGGGAGCTGTCTTCTGAAGAATGTTCGACTTTCTCACATGTATACACACCACACACACCACACTCAGACACACCACTCAGACACACCACACAGACACACCACTCAGACACACCACACACAGACACACCACACTCAGACACACCACACTCAGACACACCACACACAGACACACCACACTCAGACACACCACACTCAGACACACCACTCAGACACACCACACTCAGACACACCACACTCAGACACACCACACACAGACACACCACACACAGACACACCACACACAGACACACCACACTCAGACACACCACTCAGACACACCACACTCAGACACACCACACTCAGACACACCACACTCAGACACACCACACTCAGACACACCACACTCAGACACACCACACACAGACACACCACACACAGACACACACCCTCAGACACACCACACTCAGACACACCACTCAGACACACCACACTCAGACACACCACACAGACACACCACACACAGACACACCACACAGACACACACATTATTAAAAGTCATTTAATGTCATTTCATTTGATTTCTCGTTTAGATTCAATAAAATATTGTTACTAGTTCTCCACTGTGTTGTTTTCATTTCAGAGGTTGAATGTCAAACAGGAAGGGAGATTTAAAACAGGAAGGAGTGAAGTAACATAGGATCATATCTCAGGGAATGTCAAACAGGAAGGGAGATTTAAAACAGGAAGGGAGATTTAAAACAGGAAGTAGTGAAGTAACATAGAATCATATCTCAGGGAATGTCAAACAGGAAGGGAGATTTAATACAGAACTGAGTGAAGTAACAGCAAATATGTTGAATGAGCAACTTCTGAGCATGTAGATCCTCACAAGGTTGACGAAATGACCTCATATCTTTCTGTCTAATACGGCTATTTACTGCTGTTGCTCTCATTAGAGGCTTTCTGTAAGTCGTTAGGCCTAACTGTCCTGTCCACGTTTAGCTGGAATTTAGTCCCAAAGGATTTAAGAGGATTGGTTGGCTACAGGCCTAACTGTCCTGTCCAAGTTTTGTAAGTATACTGAACAAAAATATAAACACAACAGGGTTGGTTCCATGTTTCATGAGCGGAAATAAAAGATCACAGAATTGTTTTCATACACACAAAAAAAAAAAAAAATTCTCTCAAATTTTGTTCATAATTTCTCGTTTGTCAAGATAATTCAACCACCTGAAAGGTGTGGCATATCAAGAAGCTGATTAAACAGCATGATCATTACACAGGTGCACCTTGTGCTGGGGACAATAAAAAGCCACTCTAAAATGTGCAGTTTTGTGTCACGACACAATGCCACAGATGTCTTAAGTTTTGAGGGAGCGTGCAATTGGCATGCTGACTGCAGGAATATCAAACAGAGCTGTTGAATGTTCATTTCTCTACCATAAGCCACCCCCAATGGCTTTTTTGAGAATTTGGCAGTACGTCCAACCGGCCTTACAACCGCATTACCATGTGTAAACACATCCAGCTTCTTCACCTGTGGGAGTGGGGGAGATTCTGAGGAGTATTTCTGTATGTAATAAAGCTATTTTGTGGGGGGAAAACAATTTCTGAGGCCTATGCCCTCCCAGCCCCACCCATGGCTGTGTCTGGCTCACTAGTGGGTGGGCCAATGCCCTCCCAGCCCCACCCATGGCTGGGACTGGCTCACTAGTGGGTGGGCCTATGCCCTCCCAGCCCCACCCATTGCTGTGTCTGGCTCACTAGTGGGTGGGCCTATGCCCTCCCAGCCCCACCCATGGCTGTGCCTGATTCACTAGTGGGTGGGCCTATGCCCTCCCAGCCCCACCCATTGCTGTGCCTGATTCACTAGTGGGTGGGCCTATGCCCTCCCAGCCCCACCCATGGCTGTGCCTGATTCACTAGTGGGTGGGCCTATGCCCTCCCAGCCCCACCCATGGCTGTGCCTGATTCACTAGTGGGTGGGCCTATGCCCTCCCAGCCCCACCCATGGCTGTGCCTGATTCACTGTGGGTGGGCCTATGCCCTCCCAGCCCCACCCATTGCTGTGCCTGATTCACTAGAGGGTGGGCCTATGCCCTCCCAGCCCCACCCATGGCTGGGCCTGATTCACTAGTGGGTGGGCCTATGCCCTCCCAGCCCCACCCATTGCTGTGCCTGATTCACTAGTGGGTGGGCCTATGCCCTCCCAGCCCCACCCATTGCTGTGCCTGATTCACTAGTGGGTGGGCCTATGCCCTCCCAGCCCCACCCATTGCTGTGCCTGATTCACTAGTGGGTGGGCCTATGCCCTCCCAGCCCCACCCATTGCTGGGACTGATTCACTAGTGGGTGGGCCTATGCCCTCCCAGCCCCACCCAGCCCCACCCATTGCCCCACCCATGCTGCCTGATTCACTAGTGGGTGGGCCTATGCCCTCCCAGCCCCACCCATTGCTGTGTCTGGCTCACTAGTGGGTGGGCCTATGCCCTCCCAGCCCCACTGTGACGTAGAAGTCCGTCACTGGCCGCGGGCAGCATTTGGTTCTTTAACGCACACACATATTCATCACTCCTCCCTGCGCCATTATAAGATAAGTTAACAATGTGGGTCGACACACAAATTAACTTCTGTCTTGGTGCATGCATTTCACACTTGTCAATGTTCATATTTGAGAGATACAATAATTATTATACTTATCAATGTTGTGGATGAGCGCATTGTTTGTTTGTTCTGTTCCTCTCTCTCCATCTCTGTAGCTTCCGGGTATGCTGGAAAAGGACCCGAGCTAAGGGAATTGGGTTGGCTTTATAGTGCCTGTCCCAAATGGCTCATTAATGCATATGGGCATATTGAAAGATATTGTCAGTAGTGATGTAATGTTGTAAATGTTATGTTGTGATATTGTTTAAAACCGTGTTGCAATGTATATCCTTTAGTATGTTTAGTTCATGGAAAATGTAGGTTTGTATTGTTAATTGATTAATTAATTAGGGTTAATTGTTCTGAGGGGAGGGGCTAGCCCTACAAAAGGAGCCTCTCTTTCAGTCATAGAAGGGTTGTTTTGGATTGAGCTGTGGATGGGGCAGCATTGTTTTTAAGCTGTCCCATAAGGTAGACGTTGATGGCAGTACTGTTGTTTTTTGTTCCGGAATTCACTTGTAAATAAACACCTTGAGGCACAGAAGAACTTTTGCGGCTCCGCCATCTTTTTATTTTGATAGAGGTTAGGTTATCCAGTTTAGCCTTCTGGCCTACTCTACGTGACACACACCCATGGCTGTGCCTGATTCACTAGTGGGTGGGCCTATGCCCTCCCAGCCCCACCCATGGCTGGGACTGGCTCACTAGCCCCACCCATTGCTGCCCTCCCAGCCCCACTGGGACTGATTCATTGCCCCACCCATTGCTGTGCCTGATTCACTAGTGGGTGGGCCTATGCCCTCCCAGCCCCACCCATGGCTGGGACTGTGCCTATGCCCTCCCAGCCCCACCCATTCTGGGCCTGATTCACTAGTGGGTGGGCCTATGCCCTCCCAGCCCCACCCATGGCTGTGCCTGATTCACTAGTGGGTGGGCCTATGCCCTCCCCAGCCCCAGCCCCCCCACCCATTGCTGTGCCTGATTCACTAGTGGGTGGGCCTATGCCCTCCCAGCCCCACCCATGGCTGTGCCTGATTCACTAGTGGGTGGGCCTATGCCCTCCCAGCCCCACCCATGGCTGTGCCTGATTCACTAGTGGGTGGGCCTATGCCCTCCCAGCCCCACCCATTGCTGTGCCTGATTCACTAGTGGGTGGGCCTATGCCCTCCCAGCCCCACCCATGGCTGTGCCTCTGCCCAGTCATGTGAAATCCATAGATTAGGGCCTAATTCATTTGTTTCAATTGGTTGATTTTCTTCTATGAACTGTAACTCTGTAAAATCTTTGCAATTGTGTTGCGTTTATAGTTTCGGGTCAGTATAGTTAGGCTTAACTGTCGTCTCGAATTTTAGCTGGAATTTAGCGCCGAAAGGATTTAAGAAATGTGATTGGTTGACGATAGGCCTATGACTGATTTAGAGGTGTTGGGTTAAATGCGGAGGACACATTTTGGTCGAATGCATTCAGTTATGCAACTGATTTGAGTATCTCCCCCTTTGCCCTACTTCACGTTGTGCAATTTGAGCTACTCCAGGAAGTGACGTTACAGACTAGCTCAGTGCTGCCCCCTCTCAATGAGGAACTCCAATTGAAGGCCGACCGGGGTACTGCAGGCTTCTAATAGAGACTAAATTATCATTAGAACTTCTGTGTCCGGTTTTAAAATAATCGGTTCAAGGACATACATCTGGTGTATTAAAAGCAATTATTAGTAAAATAATTGTTTTCGAATTTGTATTTTATTTACACGAATATTTACCACGAAGAATGCATTTTTTTCTTCCCATACACTATAATTGGGGATCCTGTTTTCTGCCTGTTGAACCGAAGTCGGCTTTGAACTTCCGTGGTCGTTCCCCCCTGATTCATATTTACAGTCATTGGTTGGAATCGGCGGTTTGCGTTACAAAATAAAAGTCCCTCACGGAAAGGGATGTATATGGAGACAAATTGTGAAATCACGCCATATTTGGACTAGATAAAGCTAAACAAGTTTGGAATGTTGTTATATAAATTCAACAAAATACAATAATTAGTTAATTTGACCTTATATTGTATTTTTATTTTTTTAATCAGTTGAAAACGCATTGTGGATGTATCAGACCTACAGTATGGGTTGTATCAGTCTACTCAGTGACAACAACTGGGAAGTTTGTTTTTACCAATATGTCCGTATTGTGGGATTGTGGGAAATCCCAGTCAGTCTATTGTGTGTATTGGACATTCATATTGCCCTGTACAGCCTTATTCATTTTGTTAACAGGCGGATCAGCTTTAATAATGCAGATAGATTGTAGCTTCCATCCATGTAATTGTCTGCATCACTTCCAATCCCCCATATATATATATATATATATATATAGTAAACATATACAGTACCAGTCCAACGTTTGGACACACCTCCTCATTTCAGGGTTTTTTCTTTATTTTTTTTTTTTTTACTATTTTATACATTGTTGAAAAATAGTGAAGACATCAAAAATATGAAATAACACACATGGAATCATGTAGCGACTCCCCCCAAAAATGGATAAACAAGATTCTTCAAAGTAGCCACCCTTTGCTTTGATGACAGCTTTGCACACTCTTGGCATTCTCTCAACCAGCTTCATGAGGTAGTCACCTGGAATGCATTTCAAAGAACAGGTGTGCCTTGTTAAAAGACCATTTGTGGAATTTATTTCCTTCTTAATGAGTTTGAGCCAATCAGTTGTATTGTGACAAGGTAGGGGTGGGGTGTACAGAAGATATTCCTATTTGATTCCATCACAGTTTTGATCTCTTAACTATAATTTTTAAATGTAGAACATAGTAAAATAAAGAAAACCCATTGAATGAGTAGGTGTTTCCAAACCTTTGAATGGTACTGTATTAGTAATCAGTTTAATTATTGCCTTGCAGTGTACACAGACGGTTCCAAGGATCCCATGAAAGAGTTTACTGAAGCAGGTGTATTTATGAGTGTACACAGACGGAGGAGGGGGGGGGGGCAACCATGAAGACTAGTAATCTCAAGGTGACTGCATCAGTTTAGTAGTGGATCGAGTTTAAGATCAGGAGAGTCAGAACGTGAGGATTTATGGGTAGAAATAAATGACGCTGTTGATTGGTTTACAGAGATACGGTATCGATGTTCAGTTTTATTGGATTTCCGGGCTCAAACAGGAGTTAATGGACATTATATTGTAGAGATCAAGAGCAGTGCAGGATACACAGGTGAAGTTGTGAGGAAATTAAAACCTTCTGAGAAATAGGTTAGATCATTGGCAGAGATAATGGGATGAAAAGTAGTAAGAGCAAAAAAAAATATATTTTATTGTACATTTTTTACATTTGAGTCATTTAATAAAGCAGACAGAGCGACTAACCGTAGTGAGTGCATTCGCTTTCGTACCCCCCCGTTATGGTTGTAAGATGGCACAATGATGCCATCTGTTGGTAAATGTTCGTTACTGCAACTCGTGTGCTTTACCGGTGTGCTTGAGATGGGTTGTGATGTACTGAACAAGACTGGATACTCGCATCAATGCCTCTGTCTCGTCATTTAACATTCACCCCCCCCCCCCCTCCCTGCGATACAAGGAAATCCGTACGGGCGATCGTGTCTTGGTAACAGAAGGGATGGAGTTATGTGATCTAGGATTAAGATGAGGGCATACGGAATTTAATTCGGAATTTAATTTATCTTTTGAATTGATAGAGGAACAAGGGCTCTGGAATGGGTAATGGGGCTGTATGGTAGAGGGAATGGGTTGGGGAAATCTAATGATGTAGACAGGGAGAGGTTGTATGACAGGGTCAGAGACGTTTGGACTGGGAATAGGATTGGGTGGTGGTGATGGGAGTAGTTTGGACTGGGAATAGGATTGGGTGGTAGTGATGGGAGACGTTTGGACTGGGAATAGGATTGGGTGGTAGTGATGGGAGACGTTTGGACTGGGAATAGGATTGGGTGGTAGTGATGGGAGTAGTTTGGACTGGGAATAGGATTGGGTGGATGGGAGTGTTTGGATGGGAGATTGGGTGGTAGTGATGGGAGTAGTTTGGACGTTTGGACTGGGAATAGGATTGGGTGGTATGGGAGACGTGATGGGAATAGGATTGGGTGGTAGTTTGTTTGGACTGGGAATAGGATTGGGTGGTAGTGATGGGAGTAGTTTGGACTGGGAATAGGATTGGGTGGTAGTGATGGGAGTAGTTTGGACTGGGAATAGGATTGGGTGGTAGTGATGGGAGACGTTTGGACTGGGAATAGGATTGGGTGGTGGTGATGGGAGTAGTTTGGACTGGGAATAGGATTGGGTGGTAGTGATGGGAGTAGTTTGGACTGGGAATAGGATTGGGTGGTAGTGATGGGAGTAGTTTGGACTGGGAATAGGATTGGGTGGTGGTGATGGGAGTAGTTTGGACTGGGAATAGGATTGGGTGGTGGTGATGGGAGACGTTTAGTTTGTAGGGAATTATTGTATTTATTTAGATATACAGGATTAGATAAGAGAAGATTATAGCGGTAGTGATGGGTCGTAACCGGACTCACACTCCAGTACAGTAGGGGGCGGTGTTTGCACCTCTCGGTCGGTTAAATAAAATCTAGAAGAAGAAAGACAACAACAGCTGGTCAGCCATCTCCGTAGCTTGCTAACCAACATAGCGGAACCGTCCCATCTCTTTAGACGCTTTCTGGTATATGAGCCACTCTGTTTTGAACACATTTCTGTCGTTTAGCTAATTATCTCATTTAATTTCCTATTCACCTTGTTATTAGTCAGCTAGCTGGCTTGTTAAGTTAGCATTAGCCTTGTTAGCTAACTGTTAGCTAACATCCCCCGACCATGAGTTCACCAAGCTACTCGCCTCCTGATGAAGAGGAGGAGGAGGTCTGCTGGACGGAGAAAGAGGGTCTGTGGCTGAATGTTGTCGTGAAAGAGGAGAATCAAGAGGAGGATGTTACAGTAAAACAAGAAGTAGAAGGTGAGGCTGTTACAGTGAAAGAAGAAGAGAAAGACGTTTCAGTGAAAGAAGAGGAAGACCCGATCAGAGTGAAAGAAGAAGAAGAGGAGGATGTGACTGTAAAAGAAGAGGAGGTTGCAGTTTTTGGAGTGAAGGAGGAGAAAGAGGGAGAGATAACTGTCATATTGGAAGAGGAGTCAGGAGATCTGATTAACACCAGTAAGTACTGTTTTAAGGAAGACGAGAGTTCTAGAATCTAGTGAGTTTTAGGAAGATGAGAGTTCTAGAATCTAGTGAGTTTTAGGAAGATGAGAGTTCTAGAATCTAGTGAGTTTTAGGAAGATTAGAGTTCTAGAATCTAGTGAGTTTTAGGAAGATGAGAGTTCTAGAATCTAGTGAGTTTTAGGAAGATGAGAGTTCTAGAATCTAGTGAGTTTTAGGAAGATTAGAGTTCTAGAATCTAGTGAGTTTTAGGAAGATGAGAGTTCTAGAATCTAGTGAGTTTTAGGAAGATGAGAGTTCTAGAATCTAGTGAGTTTTAGGAAGATGAGAGTTCTAGAATCTAGTGAGTTTTAGGAAGATGAGAGTTCTAGAATCTAGTGAGTTTTAGAAAGACGAGAGTTCTAGAATCTAGTGAGTTTTAGGAAGACAAGGGTTCTAGAAGCTAGTGAGTTTTAGGAAGACAAGGGTTCTAGAAGCTAGTGAGTTTTCGTTTTCTAAAATAAATTAAAATGAATAAAATATGAAGGATCTCAGATTGTTATAATAGGGATGAAGTACAGTACCTCCTAGAGGACAATTGACAAACATTATTCCCCATTTGCCTCACTAGAGACAAGACTAGGATTACAAGCAGTTTACACTAATATAGAGACTAGACTAGGATTACAAGCAGTTTACACTAATATAGAGACTAGACTAGGATTACAAGCAGTTTACACTAACAGAGACTAGACTAGGATTACAAGCAGTTTACACTAATATAGAGACTAGGATTACAAGCAGTTTACACTAATATAGAGACTAGGATTACAAGCAGTTTACACTAACATAGAGACTAGGATTACAAGCAGTTTACACTAACAGAGAGACTAGGATTACAAGCAGTTTACACTAATATAGAGACTAGGATTACAAGCAGTTTACACTAATATAGAGACTAGGATTACAAGCAGTTTACACTAATATAGAGACTAGGATTACAAGCAGTTTACACTAACATAGAAACTAGACTAGGATTAGTGCCAAGTTAATATTCCCCTAACCTTAACCTAGCCCGTGCCAGGAACATTCTATAAAGCTATAGGGAACAGCCCCTTTGGGCATAATGTGTTTGACCAATCAGCAGCAGCTACAGGTTGGGTGGAACAGCCCCTTTGGGCATAATGTGTTTGACCAATCAGCAGCAGCTACAGGTTGGGTGGAACAGCCCCTTTGGGCATAATGTGTTTGACCAATCAGCAGTAGCTACAGGTTGGGTGGAACAGCCCCTTTGGGCATAATTTGTTTGACCAATCAGCAGTAGCTACAGGTTGGGTGGAACAGCCCCTTTGGCCATAATTTGTTTGACCAATCAGCAGCAGCTACAGGTTGGGTGGAACAGCCCCTTTGGGCATAATTTGTTTGACCAATCAGCAGTAGCTACAGGTTGGGTGGAACAGCCCCTTTGGGCATAATTTGTTTGACCAATCAGCAGCAGCTACAGGTTGGGTGGAACAGCCCCTTTGGGCATAATTTGTTTGACCAATCAGCAGTAGCTACAGGTTGGGTGGAACAGCCCCTTTGGGCATAATTTGTTTGACCAATCAGCTGCAGCTACAGGTTGGGTGGAACAGCCCCTTTGGGCATAATTTGTTTGACCAATCAGCAGTAGCTACAGGTTGGGTGGAACAGCCCCTTTGGGCATAATTTGTTTGACCAATCAGCAGCAGCTACAGGTTGGGTGGAACAGCCCCTTTGGGCATAATTTGTTTGACCAATCAGCAGCAGCTACAGGTTGGGTGGAACAGCCCCTTTGGGCATAATGTGTTTGACCAATCAGCAGCAGCTACAGGTTGGGTGGAACAGCCCCTTTGGGCATAATGTGTTTGACCAATCAGCAGCAGCTACAGGTTGGGTGGAACAGCCCCTTTTACTCCTTTAGAAGTTCCTATTTGTTCGTTGTCTAGTTGTCTTAAATGATTACCTTCAGGACAATGAAGTCAAGGTATTGGGAGTGTCCATCACAAAGCCCTGACCTCAATCATATAGAACATGTGTTGGGCAGAACTGAAAAAGCGTGTGCGAGCAAGGAGGCCTACAAACCTGACTCAGTTACACCAGCTCTGTCAGGAGGAATGGGCCAAAATTCACCCAACTTATTGTGGGAAGCTTTTTGAAGGCTACCTGAAACGTTAAACAATTTAAAGCCAATGCTACCAAATACTAATTGAGTGTATGAGAAATTTCTGACCCACTGGAAATCTGATAAAATAAATAAAAGCTGAAATAAATTATTCTTTCTACTATTATTCTTAAAATGAAGTGGTGATCCTAACTGTCCTAAAACAGTGATATTTTTACTAGGATTAAATGTCAGGAATTGTGAAAAACTGAGTTTAAATGTATTTGGCTAAGGTGCATGTAAACGTTCCGACTTCAACTGTTGTTTGTGTTTATAAATAGTTTGTGAAAATGGTGAGTTTCTTTGTTTTGTAGTAAAACAAAGACAGAGGAAGATTAAGGTGTTTCCAATGACATCATCAACCAATTAGTACGCAATTAGTAGGCAAAGCTAGGAGCCTCTTTGGATTCCCAATACCCTGGGTCCATATGTAAACAGCTGCCAACGTCTCTCTTCTTACAACCAGCGGGGCAACTGAGAGACCTTGTTGGCATCTGTTTACATAGACCCTGTAATAGGGTGTTGGGAAGCCATACCATTACCAGAGAGGCTCCTGGACTGGTCTAGACCCTGGAATGGGGTGTTGGGAAGCCATACCATTACCAGAGAGGCTCCTGGACTGGTCTAGACCCTGGAATGGGGTGTTGGGAAGCCATACCATTACCAGAGAGGCTCCTGGACTGGTCTAGACCCTGGAATGGGGTGTTGGGAAGCCATACCATTACTAGAGAGGCTCCTGGACTGGTCTAGACCCTGGAATGGGGTGTTGGGAAGCCATACCATTACCAGAGAGGCTCCTGGACTGGTCTAGACCCTGGAATGGGGTGTTGGGAAGCCATACCATTACCAGAGAGGCTCCTGGACTGGTCTAGACCCTGGAATAGGGTGTTGGGAAGCCATACCATTACTAGACTCCTGGACTGGTCTATACCCTGGAATGGGGTGTTGGGAAGCCATACCATTACCAGAGAGGCTCCTGGACTGGTCTAGACCCTGGAATGGGGTGTTGGGAAGCCATACCATTACCAGAGAGGCTCCTGGACTGGTCTAGACCCTGGAATGGGGTGTTGGGAAGCCATACCATTACCAGAGAGGCTCCTGGACTGGTCTAGACCCTGGAATAGGGTGTTGGGAAGCCATACCATTACTAGAGAGGCTCCTGGACTGGTCTAGACCCTGGAATGGGGTGTTGGGAAGCCATACCATTACCAGAGAGGCTCCTGGACTGGTCTAGACCCTGTAATAGGGTGTTGGGAAGCCATACCATTACTAGAGAGGCTCCTGGACTGGTCTAGACCCTGGAATAGGGTTTTGGGAAGGCATACCATTACCAGAGAGGCTCCTGGACTGGTCTAGACCCTGGAATAGGGTGTTGGGAAGCCATACCATTACCAGAGAGGCTCCTGGACTGGTCTAGACCCTGGAATAGGGTGTTGGGAAGCCATACCATTACCAGAGAGGCTCCTGGACTGGTCTAGACCCTGGAATAGGGTGTTGGGAAGCCATGGAAGGCTCCTGGACTGGTCTAGACCCTGTAATAGGGTGTTGGGAAGCCATACCATTACTAGAGAGGCTCCTGGACTGGTCTAGACCCTGGAATAGGGTGTTGGGAAGCCATACCATTACTAGAGAGGCTCCTGGACTGGTCTAGACCCTGGAATGGGGTGTTGGGAAGCCATACCATTACCAGAGAGGCTCCTGGACTGGTCTAGACCCTGGAATAGGGTGTTGGGAAGCCATACCATTACCAGAGAGGCTCCTGGACTGGTCTAGACCCTGGAATGGGGTGTTGGGAAGCCATACCATTACCAGAGAGGCTCCTGGACTGGTCTAGACCCTGGAATGGGGTGTTGGGAAGCCATACCATTACCAGAGAGGCTCCTGGACTGGTCTAGACCCTGGAATAGGGTGTTGGGAAGCCATACCATTACCAGAGAGGCTCCTGGACTGGTCTAGACCCTGGAATGGGGTGTTGGGAAGCCATACCATTACCAGAGAGGCTCCTGGACTGGTCTAGACCCTGGAATAGGGTGTTGGGAAGCCATACCATTACTAGAGAGGCTCCTGGACTGGTCTATACCCTGGAATGGGGTGTTGGGAAGCCATACCATTACCAGAGAGGCTCCTGGACTGGTCTAGACCCTGGAATGGGGTGTTGGGAAGCCATACCATTACCAGAGAGGCTCCTGGACTGGTCTAGACCCTGGAATGGGGTGTTGGGAAGCCATACCATTACCAGAGAGGCTCCTGGACTGGTCTAGACCCTGGAATAGGGTGTTGGGAAGCCATACCATTACCAGAGAGGCTCCTGGAGCAGCAGAACTTTGGTAATGGTATGAGATTCACTGCTGTCTGAATGGAAAAGAGAGACACTGGTCACCCATTAGAGTTGTAGATGGTAAGGCTCTGGACTGGTCACCCATTAGAGTTGTAGATGGTAAGGCTCTGGACTGGTCACCCATTAGAGTTGTAGATGGTAAGGCTCTGGACTGGTCACCCATTAGATGTAAGGTTCTAGACTGGTCGCCCATTAGAGTTGTAAGGTTCTGGACTGGTCACCCATTAGAGTTGTAAGGTTCTGGACTGGTCACCCATTAGAGTTGTAGATGGTAAGGTTCTGGACTGGTCAACCATTAGTTGTACGGCTCTGGACTGGTTACCCATTAGAGTTGTAAGGTTCTGGACTGGTCACCCATTAGAGTTGTAGATGGTAAGGCTCTGGACTGGTCACCCATTAGAGTTGTAGATGGTAAGGTTCTGGACTGGTCTCCCATTAGAGTTGTAAGGCTCTGGACTGGTCACCCATTAGAGTTGTAGATGGTAAGGTTCTGGACTGGTCACCCATTAGAGTTGTAGATGGTAAGGCTCTGGACTGGTCACCCATTAGAGTTGTAGATGGTAAGGTTCTGGACTGGTCACCCATTAGAGTTGTAGATGGTAAGGCTCTGGACTGGTCACCCATTAGAGTTGTAGATGGTAAGGCTCTGGACTGGTCACCCATTAGAGTTGTAGATGGTAAGGCTCTGGACTGGTCACCCATTAGAGTTGTAAGGCTCTGGACTGGTCACCCATTAGAGTTGTAGATGGTAAGGCTCTGGACTGGTCACCCATTAGAGTTGTAAGGTTCTATACTGGTCACCCATTAGAGTTGTAAGGTTCTGGACTGGTCACCCATTAGAGTTGTAAGGTTCTAGACTGGTCACCCATTAGAGTTGTAAGGCTCTGGACTGGTCACCCATTAGAGTTGTAGATGGTAAGGTTCTGGACTGGTCACCCATTAGTTGTAAGGTTCTAGACTGGTCACCCATTAGAGTGGTAGATGGTAAGGTTCTGGACTGGTCACCCATTAGAGTTGTAAGGTTCTAGACTGGTCTCCCATTAGAGTTGTAGATGGTAAGGCTCTGGACTGGTCACCCATTAGAGTTGTAGACGGTAAGGTTCTGGACTGGTCACCCATTAGAGTTGTAAGGCTCTGGACTGGTCACCCATTAGAGTTGTAGATGGTAAGGCTCTGGATTGGTCACCCATTAGAGTTGTAGTTGTAAGGTTCTGGACTGGTCTCCCATTAGAGTTGTAAGGTTTTGGACTGGTCACCCATTAGAGTTGTTAGGTTCTAGACTGGTCACCCATTAGAGTTGTAAGGCTCTGGACTGGTCACCCATTAGAGTTGTAGATGGTAAGGCTCTGGATTGGTCACCCATTAGAGTTGTAGTTGTAAGGTTCTGGACTGGTCTCCCATTAGAGTTGTAGGTTCTGGACTGGTCACCCATTAGAGCTGTAAGGTTCTAGACTGGTCTCCCATTAGAGTTGTAGATGGTAAGGTTCTGGACTGGTCACCCATTTAGAGTTGTAGATGGTAAGGCTCTGGACTGGTCACCCATTAGAATTGTAGATGGTAAGGCTCTGGACTGGTCACCCATTAGAGTTGTAGATGGTAAGGCTCTGGACTGGTCACCCATTAGAGTTGTAAGGCTCTGGACTGGTCACCCATTAGAGTTGTAGATGGTAAGGCTCTGGATTGGTCACCCATTAGAGTTGTAGTTGTAAGGTTCTGGACTGGTCTCCCATTAGAGTTGTAAGGTTTTGGACTGGTCACCCATTAGAGTTGTTAGGTTCTAGACTGGTCACCCATTAGAGTTGTAAGGCTCTGGACTGGTCACCCATTAGAGTTGTAGATGGTAAGGCTCTGGATTGGTCACCCATTAGAGTTGTAGTTGTAAGGTTCTGGACTGGTCTCCCATTAGAGTTGTAAGGTTCTGGACTGGTTACCCATTAGAGTTGTAAGGTTCTGGACTGGTCACCCATTAGAGTTGTAGATGGTAAGGCTCTGGACTGGTCACCCATTAGAGTTGTAAGGCTCTGGACTGGTCACCCATTAGAGTTGTGGATGGTAAGGCTCTGGACTGGTCACCCATTAGAGTTGTAGTTGTAAGGTTCTGGACTGGTCACCCATTAGAGTTGTTAGGTTCTAGACTGGTCACCCATTAGAGTTGTAGATGGTAAGGTTCTGGACTGGTCACCCATTAGAGCTGTAAGGTTCTAGACTGGTCTCCCATTAGAGTTGTAGATGGTACGGTTCTAGACTGGTCACCCATTAGAATTGTAGATGGTAAGATTCTAGACTGGTCACCCATTAGAATTGTAGATGGTAAGGTCTCTGGACTGGTCACCCATTAGAGTTGTAGATGGTAAGGCTCTGGACTGGTCACCCATTAGAGTTGTAAGGTTCTGGACTGGTCACCCATTAGAGTTGTAAGGCTCTGGACTGGTCACCCATTAGAGTTGTAGATGGTAAGGTTCTGGACTGGTCTCCCATTAGAGTTGTAAGGTTTTGGACTGGTCACCCATTAGAGTTGTAGATGGTAAGGCTCTGGACTGGTCACCCATTAGAGTTGTAGTTGTAAGGTTCTGGACTGGTCACCCATTAGAGTTGTAGATGGTAAGGTTCTGGACTGGTCTCCCATTAGAGCTGTAAGGTTCTAGACTGGTCACCCATTAGAGTTGTAGATGGTAAGGCTCTGGACTGGTCACCCATTAGAGTTGTAGATGGTAAGGCTCTGGACTGGTCACCCATTAGAGTTGTAGATGGTAAGGTTCTGGACTGGTCACCCATTAGAGTTGTAGATGGTAAGGTTCTGGACTGGTCACCCATTAGAGTTGTAGATGGTAAGGTTCTGGACTGGTCACCCATTAGAGTTGTAGATGGTAAGGTTCTGGACTGTTCACCCATTAGAACTGTAAGGTTCTGGACTGTTCACCCATTAGAACTGTAAGGTTCTAGACTGGTCACCCATTAGAGTTGTAGATGGTAAGGTTCTGGACTGTTTACCCATTAGAACTGTAAGGTTCTGGACTGGTCACCCATTAGAACTGTAAGGTTCTAGACTGGTCACCCATTAGAACTGTAAGGTTCTAGACTGGTCACCCATTAGAGTTGTAGTTGTAAGGTTCTGGACTGGTCACCCATTAGAGTTGTAGATGGTAAGGTTCTGGACTGTTCACCCATTAGAACTGTAAGGTTCTAGACTGGTCACCCATTAGAACTGTAAGGTTCTGGACTGTTCACCCATTAGAGTTGTAGTTGTAAGGTTCTAGACTGGTCACCCATTAGAACTGTAAGGTTCTAGACTGGTCACCCATTAGAGTTGTAGATGGTAAGGCTCTGGACTGGTCACCCATTAGAGTGGTAGATGGTAAGGTTCTGGACTGGTCACCCATTAGAGTTGTAAGGTTCTAGACTGGTCTCCCATTAGAGTGGTAGATGGTAAGGTTTTGGACTGGTCACCCATTAGAGTTGTAGATGGTAAGGTTCTGGACTGTTCTCCCATTAGAGTTGTAAGGTTCTAGACTGGTCTCCCATTAGAGCTGTAAGGTTCTAGACTGGTCACCCGTGTGTTAATGTTATGCAAGGTATCCAGTACATGACAGAGATTAATTCACTATCCAACATGAGAATAACCATCTCCTAGACATCTCTGAGACAAAGTGGAAATCAGCATGTGACATTCAAGAAGAAACTGAGCAAAGAGCAAGTTTCCAAGACTTGGTTTCATTAAGAGACAGGCTATGATAACCTCATATCCGATATTCAGAAACACCCAGAGACAGGCTAGGATAACCTCATATCCTATATTCAGAAACACCCAAGGCATGGTGAGTTTCATTAAGAGACAGGCTAGGATAACCTCATATCCTATATTCAGAAACACCCAAGGCATGGTGAGTTTCATTAAGAGACAGGCTAGGATAACCTCATATCCTATATTCAGAAACACCCAAGGCATGGTGAGTTTCATTAAGAGACAGGCTAGGATAACCTCATATCCTATATTCAGAAACACCCAAGGCATGGTGAGTTTCATTAAGAGACAGGCTAGGATAACCTCATATCCGATATTCAGAAACACCCAAGACTTGGTGAGTTTCATTAAGAGGCAGGCTAGGATAACCTCATATCCTATATTCAGAAACACCCAAGACTTGGTGAGTTTCATTAAGAGGCAGGCTAGGATAACCTCATATCCTATATTCAGAAACACCCAAGGCATGGTGAGTTTCATTAAGAGACAGGCTAGGATAACCTCATATCCTATATTCAGAAACACCCAAGACTTGGTGAGTTTCATTAAGAGACAGGCTAGGATAACCTCATATCCGATATTCAGAAACACCCAAGACTTGGTGAGTTTCATTAAGAGACAGGCTAGGATAACCTCATATCCTATATTCAGAAACACCCAAGGCATGGTGAGTTTCATTAAGAGACAGGCTAGGATAACCTCATATCCTATATTCAGAAACACCCAAGACTTGGTGAGTTTCATTAAGAGGCAGGCTAGGATAACCTCATATCCGATATTCAGAAACACCCAAGACTTGGTGAGTTTCATTAAGAGGCAGGCTAGGATAACCTCATATCCTATATTCAGAAACACCCAAGACATGGTGAGTTTCATTAAGAGACAGGCTAGGATAACCTCATATCCTATATTCAGAAACACCCAAGGCATGGTGAGTTTCATTAAGAGACAGGCTAGGATAACCTCATATCCTATATTCAGAAACACCCAAGACTTGGTGAGTTTCATTAAGAGACAGGCTAGGATAACCTCATATCCTATATTCAGAAACACCCAAGACTTGGTGAGTTTCATTAAGAGGCAGGCTAGGATAACCTCATATCCTATATTCAGAAACACCCAAGACTTGGTGAGTTTCATTAAGAGACAGGCTAGGATAACCTCATATCCTATATTCAGAAACACCCAAGACATGGTGAGTTTCATTAAGAGACAGGCTAGGATAACCTCATATCCTATATTCAGAAACACCCAAGACTTGGTGAGTTTCATTAAGAGGCAGGCTAGGATAACCTCATATCCTATATTCAGAAACACCCAAGACTTGGTGAGTTTTATTAAGAGGGAGGCTAGGTTCTTATAGGCTTATAGTGTTGTGATTATTGATTGATTATCAATAATTATATTTGGTTGTGATAGTTGCAAAATATTTTTTGGGGGATGCTGCAGTTGTTAGCGCAAATGCTAATGCTAGGCTGGTAGCAAATCTGTTAGCTGGAATGCTAACGCTTACTGACAGACTGGTAGTAAATATGTTAGCCAGAATGCTAACACTTATTGACATAGGCTGGTAGCAAAGCTGTTAGCTAGAATGCTAATGCTAGGCTGGTAGCAAAGCTGTTAGCTGGAATGCTAGGCTAGCCAAAGCGCATTTTACTGGTTGAAGTGTTTTTTGATTTGCGATGATGACACAAACATTATATTAAGCAGGACATTCAAACGAGCCTTTACAATTATAATCCAAAAGTAGTGTGAAATTCACTCATAAGCAACTATTTTTGCTATGAGAACTCCCCTGAGTTTTCCCCACGGTGGTGAATTAGTGAATAGTCACAGAGCTTTTTTAATTTTTAATTTAAATTTGATTTTTTTACCCCTTTTTCTCCCCAATTTCGTGGTATCCAATTGTTGTTTTTAGTAGCTACTATCTTGTCTCATCGCTACAACTCCCGTACGGGCTCGGGAGAGACGAAGGTTGAAAGTCATGCGTCCTCCGATACACAACCCAACCAAGCCGCACTGCTTCTTCTTCACTGCACAGCGGAAGCCAGATGTGTTGTGCACATGTTTGTGTTGTCGCAATCAACTTGGTTAGCGCGCACTGCGCCCGGCACAGGAGTCACTGGTGCGCGATGAGACAAGGACATCCCTACCGGCCAACCCTAACCCGGACCTCTAGGCCAATTGTGCGTCGCCCCACGGACCTCTCGGTCGGTTACGACAGAGCCTGAGCGCGAACCCAGAGTCACAGCTGGCGTTGCAGTACAGCGCCCTTAACCACTGCGCCACCCGGGAGGCCCCCAGGCACAAAGCTTAATGTGAGTTTCCTTGAGTAGCACTCCTGATCTTGCACTTATATTGCGCTGTAATATTCAGAATACATCGGGTGGAAGGGTTGCTTAGTGGTTAGAGCGTTGGACTAGTAACCGGAAGGTTGCAAGTTCAAATCCCCAAGCTGACAAGGTACAAGGTCTTTCTGTCCCTGAACAAGGCAGTTAACCCACTGTCAATGAATTTGTTCTTAACTGATCTGCCTAGTTAAATAAAAGTAAAATAAATGTTAAAAACATTGTGAAAAACTTAGGCTAAAAACAACCTGAGGATTGATTATTAACATTGTTTGAAATGTTTCTATGAACTTTATGAACACTATTTGGATATTTCATCTGGCTGTTGTGATTGCCTTTGAGCCTGTGGATTACTGAACAAAACGCGTGAACAAAACTGAGGTTTTTGGATATTAAAAAGAGACTTTATCGAACAAAACTAACATTTATTGAGTAAATGGGAGTTTTGTGAGTGCAACAATATGAAGATCATCAAAGGTAAGTGATTCATTTTATTGCTATTTCTGACTTGTGTAACTTCTCTACTTGGCAGGTTACTGTTTGTAATGATTTGTCTGCTGGGCGCTGTTCTCAGATTATCGCATGGTAGGCTTTCGCCATAAAGCCTTTTTGAAATCTGACACCGTGGTTGGATTAACAAGAAGTTGATCTTTAAACTTGTATGTTTTATGAATTTTTATAATGACTATTTCTGTTTTTGAATTTGGCACTCTGCAATTTCACTGGATGTTAGTCGTGTGCTAGCGTCCCACGTACCCTAGTGAGGTTAAAACATTCATTAAAGACGTACATTATTGTACAACTTTTACCTCAAATAAACAGTGGATTTCAGCCTTTAACCGTCTGACTTTGTTGTTCACACAGGAGAGAGACTGAACTATCGTGGATCCTCCGAGGAGCCTCAACAACCTCGTGACACTGAAGAGGCAGAGACTAGTTTCTCCAGATCAGAACACCTCAAGAAACACCAGCAGAGACCGTCAGGGAAGAAACCTCACCGCTGCTCTGACTGTGGGAAGAGTTTCACCTCTTCTTCAGATCTTAAAATACACCAGAGAATCCACACAGGAGAGAAACCTTACAGCTGCTCCGACTGTGCAAGGAGTTTTACTACACGTAGCCAGATGATATCTCATCGGAGAACACACACAGGAGAAAAACCTTTCAGTTGTGATCGATGTGGGAAGAGTTTTGCTCAGTCAGGCAACCTGACAATTCACCAGAGAACACACACGGGTGAGAAACCTTACCACTGCTCTGAATGTGGAATGAGTTTTACTACCTCAGGTGGACTGATATCACACCAGAGAACACATACAGGAGATCAGTGTGGGAAGAGTTTTCCTGCCGCAAGGAACCTGAATCTAGTTCACCAGAGAGAACACACAGCTGATCTGACTGTACACCAGAGAAGCTACACTATAGAGAAACCATACCGTTGCTCAGACTGTGGGATGAGTTTTACTACATCAAGCGGACTGATATCACACCAGAGAATCCACACGGGAGAGAAACTATACCACTGCTCAGATTGTGGCATGAGTTTTGCTGGATTAGACAAACTGACTATACACCAGAGGTTACACACAGAGAGGACTTTTAGTTGTGATCAATGTGGGAAAAGCTTTGCCGCAGCAACAAACCTGATAGTTCACCAGAGAACACACACGGGAGAGAGGCCTTATAGCTGCGATGAATGTGGGAAGAGATTCACTCAGTCGGCACACCTGACTGTACACCAGAGAACTCACACGGGAGAGCAGCCGTATAGCTGCGATCAATGTGGGAAACATTTTGCTTTGCCAGGAAACCTGACTGTACACAAGAGAACGCACACCGGAGAGAAACCTTACAGCTGTGATGTATGTGAGGATAGTTTCGCCACCTGGACTGCCCTGGCTACACACAAACGAATCCACACGGGTGAGAAACCGTACCACTGCTCCGACTGTGGAATGAGCTTCACTTCCTCAAGCGACTTGAGAAGACACCAGAGAAAACACACAGGAGAGAAGCCTTATAGCTGTGATCAGTGTGGGAAGAGCTTTATTCGATCAGACTCCCTGGCAAAACACAAGAAAATACATGCAGGAGAAACACAGAGTGTAGAATGATCTCCAACACCAGACCTGGGTAGTAGAACACAGAGTGTAGAATGATCTCCAACACCAGACCTGGGTAGTAGAACACAGAGTGTAGAATGACCTGGGTAGTAGAACACAGAGTGTAGAATGATCTCCCAACAACACCAGACCTGGGTAGTAGAACACAGAGTGTAGAATGATCTCCAACACCAGACCTGGGTAGTAGAACACAGAGTGTAGAATGATCTCCAACACCAGACCTGGGTAGTAGAATACAGAGTGTAGAATGATCTCCAACACCAGACCTGTGTAGACGAACACAGAGTAATGATCAATTTGTAATCTAACTATTGATGTCTTAGTGTTTGTGTTCAACTTGTTTCATAATAATAATATAATTTATAATATTGTAAAATCCCACAACTTTTGACAGCTCTAAACTCAAATGATTTTTAATTTTGTAAATGGAACATTTATAGAAAATGTTATAGATGGAGGAACAGGACAATAAATGTGATGTTTTGATGTAGTTGCTCTCCAAAAGCCTGAGGAAGTTCATGTTGGAAAAGTAGGCATGAGACATATCATGTAGCCTCGCCTCCAGGTTTCATTATTGTAAATCTGTTTTCATAGCTACTATAACAATCTAGAATAAACTAAGTGCTCTTTCCAAACATCCCTATGACCACAAGACGTTGACAATACGTCTTACTAACGTATTGTGCTCACTGGGATGTACAGTGTTCTACCTGTCATATTGTTGTCATGTTATGATCTCTTATCTTTTTGTCTGTTTGTTTTATAAAAATGAACACCATAGGGTCAGAGACGGGGTGAGAGAGCGAGGGTCAGAGACTGGAGAGAGAGCGAGGGTCAGAGACTGGGGAGAGAGCGAGGGTCAGAGACTGGGGAGAGAGCGAGGGTCAGAGACTGGGGAGAGAGCGAGGGTCAGAGACTGGGGAGAGAGCGAGGGTCAGAGACTGGGGAGAGAGCTAGGGTCAGAGACTGGTGAGAGAGCGAGGGTCAGAGACTGGGGAGAGAGCGAGGGTCAGAGACTGGGGAGAGAGCGAGGGTCAGAGACTGGGGAGAGAGTGAGGGTCAGAGACTGGGGAGAGAGCGAGGGTCAGAGACTGGGGAGAGAGCTAGGGTCAGAGACTGGGGAGAGAGAGCGAGGGTCAGAGACGGGGTGAGAGAGCGAGGTTCAGAGACTGGGGAGAGAGCGAGGTTCAGAGACTGGGGAGAGAGCGAGGGTCAGAGACTGGGGAGAGAGCGAGGGTCAGAGACTGGGGAGAGAGCGAGGGTCAGTGACTGGGGAGAGAGCGAGGGTCAGAGACTGGGGGAGAGAGCGAGGGTCAGAGACTGGGGAGAGAGCGAGGGTCAGAGATAGGGGGAGAGAGCGAGGGTCAGAGACGGAGGAGAGAGCGAGGGTCAGAGACTGGTGAGAGAGCGAGGGTCAGAGACTGGGGAGAGAGTGAGGGTCAGAGACTGGGGAGAGAGCGAGGGTCAGAGACTGGGGAGAGAGCTAGGGTCAGAGACTGGGGGAGAGAGCGAGGGTCAGAGACTGGGGAGAGAGCGAGGGTCAGAGACTTGGGAGAGAGCGAGGGTCAGAGACTAGGGGGTCAGAGAGAGAGCGAGGGTCAGAGACTGGGGAGAGAGCGAGGGTCAGAGACTGGGGAGAGAGCGAGGGTCAGAGACTGGGGAGAGAGCGAGGGTCAGAGACTGGGGAGAGAGCGAGGGTCAGAGACTGGGGAGAGAGCGAGGGTCAGAGACTGGGGAGAGAGTGAGGGTCAGAGACTGGGGAGAGAGTGAGGGTCAGAGACTGGGGAGAGGGTCAGAGACTGGGGAGAGGGTCAGAGACTGGGGAGAGAGTGAGGGTCAGAGACTGGGGAGAGAGCGAGGGTCAGAGACTGGGGAGAGAGCGAGGGTCAGAGACTGGGGAGATAGCGATGGTCAGAGACGGAGGAGAGAGCGAGGGTCAGAGACGGGGGAGAGAGCGAGGGTCAGAGACTGGGGAGAGAGCGAGGGTCAGAGACTGGGGAGAGAGCGAGGGTCAGAGACTGGGGAGAGAGCGAGGGTCAGAGACTGGGGAGAGAGCGAGGGTCAGAGACTTGGGAGAGAGCGAGGGTCAGAGACTGGGGAGAGAGCGAGGGTCAGAGACTGGGGAGAGAGCGAGGGTCAGAGACTTGGGAGAGAGCGAGGGTCAGAGACTTGGGAGAGAGCGAGGGTCAGAGACTGGGGAGAGAGCGAGGGTCAGAGACTGGGGAGAGAGCGAGGGTCAGAGACTGGGGAGAGAGCGAGGGTCAGAGAGAGAGAGCGAGGGTCAGAGAGGGAGAGCGAGGGTCAGAGAGGGAGAGCGAGGGTCAGAGAGGGAGAGCGAGGGTCAGAGAGGGAGAGCGAGGGTCAGAGAGGGAGAGCGAGGGTCAGAGAGGGAGAGCGAGGGTCAGAGAGCGAGGGTCGGAGAGCGAGGGAGGAAAAGTATTGTCATGTTTTGTTGATTTTCAGAATGCTTTTGATCCATGATGGATTATATAGTTTTTTAAACTCCAATGTGACGTTGGGGGTAAAGTATCATCAGATATATTTACTCAAACAACAGCAATACTATTATTTCTTTTGAATCTTTTTGTTTTTTATATCGGATAAACGCTCCAAACATCCCTATGAGCAACAAGTGTTTTTGGTTGAATACTTTCTGCCACTAAATGTCATATTGTTGTCAGGTTATGATCTCTTGCCTTTTTGTCTGTTTGAAATTGACACCACATATACATGTTATGATCTGCCTTCTCGTCTACTGTTTTAAATTAACACCATTTATACATCATGGATCAATGAATTATTATTCATTTTATATCATTGATTGTTGTGACAAATGAAAAAAACTAAGTGTTAAAGGACCTCTATGAGAGAGAGGGTCAGAGTATAAGGGGTCAGCTGGTGCGCGATGTCTATAATATTAAAGAAGTCTCGAGGTATTGCACGCCTGAGGTAGAGTACCTCATGATAAGCTGTAGACCACACTGTCTTTGGGGCGGCAGCGTAGCCTAGTGGTTACGCGAGTGTTGGACTAGTAACCGGAAGGTTGCGAGTTCAAACCTCCAAGCTGACAAGGTACAAATCTGTCGTTCTGCCCCTGAACAGGCAGTTAACCCACTGTTCCTAGGCCGTCATTGAAAATAAGAATATGTTCTTAACTGACTTGCCTGGTTAAATAAAGGTAAAAAAAAAAATAATAAATCTACCTAGAGAGTTTAATCTGTATTATAGCCGTCTATTTACCACCACAGACCGATGCTGGCAAACAGACAAACCAGACTCAACCAACTCTGAGGCCATAAGCAAACAAGAAAATGCTCACCCAGAAGCAGCGCTCCTAGTGGCCGGGGAGTTTAATGCAACTTAAATCAGTTTGACCTCATTTCTACCAGCATGTTAAATGACAGCCATGACAACAACATAGCAAGGCAGCAACACAACATGGTATAGCAACACACCATGACAACAACATAGCAAGGCAGCAACACAACATGGTATAGCAACACACCATGACAACAACATAGCAAGGCAGCAACACAACATGGTATAGCAACACACCATGACAACAACATAGCAAGGCAGCAACACAACATGGTATAGCAACACACCATGACAACAACATAGCAAGGCAGCAACACAACATGGTAGCAACACACCATGACAACAACATAGCAAGGCAGCAACACAACATAGCAAGGCAGCAACACAACATAGCAAGGCAGCAACACAACATAGCAAGGCAGCAACACAACATAGCAAGGCAGCAACACAACATGGTAGCAACACACCATGACAACAACATAGCAAGGCAGCAACGCAACATGGTAGCAACACACCATGACAACAACATAGCAAGGCAGCAACACAACATGGTAGCAACACACCATGACAACAACATAGCAAGGCAGCAAGGCAACATGGTAGCAACACACCATGACAACAACATAGCAAGGCAGCAACACAACATAGCAAGGCAGCAACACAACATGGTATAGCAACACACCATGACAACAACATAGCAAGGCAGCAACACAACATGGTATAGCAACACACCATGACAACAACATAGCAAGGCAGCAACACAACATGGTATAGCAACACACCATGACAACAACATAGCAAGGCAGCAACGCAACATGGTAGCAACACACCATGACAACAACATAGCAAGGCAGCAACACAACATGGTATAGCAACACACCATGACAACAACATAGCAAGGCAGCAACGCAACATGGTAGCAACACACCATGACAACAACATAGCAAGGCAGCAACACAACATGGTAGCAACACACCATGACAACAACATAGCAAGGCAGCAACGCAACATGGTAGCAACACACCATGACAACAACATAGCAAGGCAGCAACGCAACATGGTAGCAACACACCATGGAAGAAACACAACATGGTAGCAACACACCATGACAACAACATAGCAAGGCAGCAACACAACATGGTAGCAACATGGTAGCAACACACCATGGAAGAAACACAACATGACAACAACATGGTAGCAACACACCATGACAACAACATGGTAGCAATGTGGAAGAAACACAACATGACCACAACATGGCAGCAACACAGCATGGCAGGAACCCTTCATGGTAGCAACACAACATAGCATGGTAGCAACACAACATAGCATGGCAGCAACCCTTCATGGTAGCAACACAACATAGCAAGGCAGCAACACAACAAGGTAGCAACACAACAAGGTAGCAACACAACAAGGCAGCAACACAACAAGGTAGCAACACAACATAGCAAGGCAGCAACACAACATAGCAAGGCAGCAACACAACATAGCAAGGCAGCAACACAACATAGCAAGGCAGCAACACAACATAGCAAGGCAGCAACACAACAAGGCAGCAACACAACATAGCAAGGCAGCAACACAACAAGGCAGCAACACAACAAGGCAGCAACACAACAAGGCAGCAACACAACATAGCAAGGCAGCAACACAACATGGTAGCAGAACAAAACATGGTAGAAACATTATTGGGCACAGACAACAGCACAAAGGGCAAGAAGGTAGAGACAACAATACATCACACAAAGCAGCCACAACTGTCAGTAAGAGTGTGGTAGTCTCAGGGTTGTCTGGGATAGCTCTGTGTGTGGTAGCTCTGTGTGTGGTAGTCTCAGGATGGTCTGGGATAGCTCTGTGTGTGGTAGCCCTGTGTGTGGTAGTCTCAGGGTTGTCTTGGATAGCTCTGTGTGTGGTAGTCTTAGGGTTGTCTGGGATAGCTCTGTGTGTGGTAGCTCTGTGTGTGGTAGTCTCAGGGTTGTCTGGGATAGCTCTGTGTGTGGTAGTCTGTCTGGGATAGCTCTGTGTGTGGTAGTCTTAGGGTTGTCTGGGATAGCTCTGTGTGTGGTAGTCTTAGGGTTGTCTGGGATAGCTCTGTGTGTGGTAGTCTTAGGGTTGTCTGGGATAGCTCTGTGTGTGGTAGTCTCAGGGTTGTCTGGGATAGCTCTGTGTGTGGTAGTCTTAGGGTTGTCTGGGATAGCTCTGTGTGTGGTAGTCTTAGGGTTGTCTGGGATAGCTCTGTGTGTGGTAGTCTTAGGGTTGTCTTGGATAGCTCTGTGTGTGGTAGTCTTAGGGTTGTCTGGGATAGCTCTGTGTGTGGTAGTCTCAGGGTTGTCTGGGATAGCTTTATGTGTGGTAGCTCTGAGTGTGGAATCCCTGTCATTTTATCAGCAGAGTCTCTAAACATATTCCAATCAGCGATAGCAAAGCAGTCCTGTAGCATAGTCTCTGAATCTGGTCACCATTTCTAAGCATAATCGAGGGAAATTGGTTGGGGGGGGTTCATGGGCTGTATGTTATACATTAGTAGGGATTTATTTGTTTATTTGACAAAAAATGTCACAGAATGAAGCAAACCATGATTTGATCGTATCCTCCAGCAGGTGGCAGTATGCCCCTTAAAACGTTTGTTTGCTGAGCTCTGTTATACTGGAGAAGAAGAAGAAGTTAGCCAGTCGGCCACCTCGGTAGCTTGCCAGACAATATAACCGAACCAGTAAAGCTCTTTAGACGTTTTAATGTATATTAGCCACTGTGTTTTGAACACACTTCTGTCAATCTAGCTAATTATATAAGTTCATTGCATATTTACGTTGTTATTGTTATTAGTTAGCTAACGGAAGCTGGCTGGTTAAGTTAGCATTAGCCTTGTTAGCTAACTGTTAGCTCTCATCCCCCGACCATGAGTTCACCAAGCTGCTCTCCTCCTGATGAAGAGGAGGAGGAGGTCTGCTGGACGGAGAAAGAGGGTCTGTGGCTGAACGTTGTCGTGAAAGAGGAGAATGAAGAGGAGGATGTTACAGTAACAAGAGTAGAGGAAGAGGCTTTTACAGTGAAAGAAGAAGAGGAAGAGGAGGATGAGGCTTTTACAGTGAAAGAGGAAGAGGAGGATGAGGCTTTTACAGTGAAAGAAGAAGAGGAAGAGGAGGATGAGGCTTTTACAGTGAAAGAAGAAGAGGAAGACTCGTTCAGAGTGAAAGAGGAAGCCGAGGAGACGGGAGGTAAAAGATTAGCACACCAGTAAAAGGGGTGATCTGTAGTTGTTGAACTGATGTGGGGGGGGGGCTAAAGGGGTAATCTGTAGTTGTTGAACTGATTCCCCAATGTAACACCAGTAAAAGGGGTGATCTGTAGTTGTTGAACTGATGTGGGGGGTCACATCTGTCAGGTTTTAAGAACGAGCAATTCCATGGTAAAGTACCCCCCCCCCCCTCTCCCCAATGTCACTACTTAAAGGACTAGTTGTTATGAACGGGCAATTCCATGGTAAAGTACCCCCCCTCCCCAATGTAACTACTTAAAGGACTAGTTGTTATGATCGGGCAATTCCATGGTAAAGTACCCCCCCTCTCCCCAATGTAACTACTTAAAGGACTAGTTGTTACGAACGGGCAATTCCATGGTAAAGTAACCACCCCCTCACTCCCCCAATGTAACTACTTAAAGGACTAGTTGTTATGAACGGGCAATTCCATGGTAAAGTACCCCCCCCCCTCCTCTCCCCAATGTAACTACTTAAAGGACTAGTTGTTATGAACGGGCAATTCCATGGTAAAGTACCCCCCTCCTCCCCAATGTAACTACTTAAAGGACTAGTTGTTATGAACGGGCAATTCCATGGTCCTCCCCCAAAAAGGACTACCCCAATTCCATGGTAAAGTACCCCCCTCCTCCCCCAATGTAACTACTTAAAGGACTAGTTGTTATGAACGGGCAATTCCATGGTAAAGTACCCCCCCATCCTCCCCAATGTAACTACTTAAAGGACTAGTTGTTACGAACGGGCAATTCCATGGTAAAGTACCCCCCCCAATGTAACTACTCTAGTCCCCAATTCCATGGTAACTACTTAAAGGACTAGTTGTTATGAACGGGCAATTCCATGGTAAAGTACCCCCCCTCCTCCCCCCCCAATGTAACTACTTAAAGGACTAGTTGTTATGAACGGGCAATTCCATGGTAAAGTACCCCCCCCTCCTCCCCCAATGTAACTACTTAAAGGACTAGTTGTTATGAACGGGCAATTCCATGGTAAAGTACCCCCCCCTCCTCCCCAATGTAACTACTTAAAGGACTAGTTGTTACGAACGGGCAATTCCATGGTAAAGTACCCCCCCTCCTCCTCCCCAATCTACTTAAAGGACCCGGGCAATTCCATGTAACTATGTAACTACTAAAGGACTAGTTGTTATGAACGGGCAATTCCATGGTAAAGTACCCCCCCCTCCCCAATGTAACTACTTAAAGGACTAGTTGTTATGAACGGGCAATTCCATGGTAACCCCCCCCCCCTCCCCAATGTAACTACTTAAAGGACTAGTTGTTATGAACGGGCAATTCCATGGTAAAGTACCCCCTCCTCCCCCAATGTAACTACTTAAAGGACTAGTTGTTATGAACGGGCAATTCCATGGTAAAGTACCCCCCTCCTCCCCAATGTAACTACTTAAAGGACTAGTTGTTATGAACGGGCAATTCCATGGTAAAGTACCCCCCCCCCTCCCCAATGTAACTACTTAAAGGACTAGTTGTTATGAACGGGCAATTCCATGGTAAAG